>NC_056703.1:27585514-27838014 GCF_018831695.1 Puntigrus tetrazona | reverse complement strand
AATTGTCCTACAGATGGCAGCATTTATATGAAGAACAAATCAAATGCACAAAAACAACCCTAACTCTAACATGAGATATTAAGAATACATGCTGCACTTCTGTGAAAGCCGACACATATATTACTCTATAAACCTCTTTTTAAATATAACAGAACCTGAGTTATAAGGCACAGACACACAAAGACACATAATCCCTCAGGAAAATCAAGAAGAAATGTTTCTGAAACATGACCTGACACTGAAATGGGTCTGAGAAACAGTGGTGAACAAAAAACGAACACACACACACACACACACACACACACACACACACAACAGATTCTCGTTACAGTAACATTATCTCTCTTTCTCTATGACGCTATTTCATCAGGAGCTCATGTGACACTTCTACATAGCCATGAACAAACACACAAAACAGCCATTTTTAGCCAAGAAGTGTTTTTCTGTAGTGTTTTATAGAGCACTCATTATGAAAGTAGTACTAAAAAGTGAACGAAGCTGCTGATTCTGGACGATTACACATTTACAACACAAAAACATTTTCACATGAGTTAAACTGCCACTCAAACATTTGAAGAGGTGCAAATGTTCTTTTAATCTTGACTTTTAACCTGAAATAGAGCAGGGATTGTGTCTTTAAACAGAAACTCTAGAGTTTTGCATATTCTGAGAGCTGTGTTCCAGCCTGAATGACCGATCATCTCCAAACCAGTCGAGTGAGTGTGTGTGTGTGTGTGTGTGTGTGTGTGTGTGTGTGTGTGTGTGTGTGTGTGTGTGTGAACACTGCGACGATCTGAGGTGTGTGTTTTCAGTATTCCTCGTCACGACACGCTCTTCTGGACTCTAGGAACTGAATCAAGCCCTGCAGGAGGACATCACTGGACCTTGTGAATGATGTTTTGTTCAGCTGAAGCTATATATTTCTCCACTTTGTGTTGAGACGTGTTTAGTTGACATGTGCTGGTCATAGAAAAGAAGTGACTGGATTTCCAGATGTGACCCGTTCCCTCTCTATTCTTCAATCTGTCCCTTAAAGAAACGTGTTTTCCTCTGTTCAGTTGTTTCTACTTGGACCTGAGATTTTAGCTAAAACATTTACCTGACTTAATTTATGACAAATCTACCCAAACGTAACTCAATGAATTCAATTAAATCACTAACGCTGTGAATCAGGCGTTCTGCGTGTGAACTGAAACATCAGTCACGCTTCCCATCAGAACAAACCAGCACAGACTGTGTGACTCGTGGACTGTGTGTGTGTGTGTGTGTGTTATGAGATGCTCCTGCAGCTCCTGTCCGATGAAGGAGGTAGTGAAGGCATGTCAGCTCGGCCCGGCTCAGTCTCAGCAGTGCTCAGCAGCGCCTCCATCTGTTTCTCCAGGAGAGCGGTCAGCTGGCTGCTCTTGTCCTGCTGGTCGTCTGCTCCCTCTCTGAACTGCAGGTACGGCACCAGATGCAGCGCCCCGCCGGGAGTCATGCCCTTCACACATGTATAGCAGTCCTGAGACGGCGGCACCACGGGGACGGGGTTTACAATCATGCTGTAGTCCATGCCTAGGACAGATCTGAGCTCTGGGGCGGCGGGGCCAGGGTGTGGAGTGGGTGTGTCCTCCTCAGAGCAGGGGGCGGGGCCATGGCTGTAAGGTACAGGAGTGCAGCTGGTCTGAACAGACTGGTGTCCATCAGGGGTAGTTATGTACGGCGTGATTGGTGCAGTCGGCACATCCCCCTGTATATCGTCAGACGGGACGATGCTGAGCGTCACAGCCGGACTCGTGTCCACGCTCACCTGGTACCATGTCTCCGTGCAGTGCTGTGGTGACTTATAGCCATGAAAGCTGGAGAAATGCTGATTGATCTCGTCCATCTTTCCCTTCTGGAGGGACAAGAAAGAACAGGGAAGTTCTTCACGTGGTTCAACATTGTTGTACTAGTTGTGGAGACTACTAGCTGCTAAGCTATTTTGAGATCTGAACTGTTTGGCTGATCTAAACACTACTAATAAGTGAGACAGACTCAGACCTTCAGAAGAGCGGGTTCAAGCCCTGGGATGCGTGGTTTGGGGATCACTGGCAGGAAGAAGGATTTAATCCTGCTGGAAGACCAGAAGCAGTAAAAAACATCCATGAGGCAGTGATACAAAAAAAAACAGACTTGAGTATTGTTTTTAGAAACAGCACACTGACTGTTTTATTTAGTTTAGTTAAAAAATCTTTACACATAGCACATCCCAGTATTTTTATTCTCTACTCCTCACAGAAAACATTTTGCATGTGTATATTTCCAGATAAAAATCATTTAGAATGTTTATTAATCACTTTTCCCACAATGTAGGTTTTACTGTCCTTATGAAGACATTTGGATCATATTTAAACAGTGTTGAGAGCAACACGCTACAAAATACATTACTTTTTGCTGTAAAGCACTAGTGTAAGGCATTACTAATCGATTTTCAGTAATATTTTACTCGGTACAAGTTCAGTAACAATTGCGTTACAAAACTCTTTTAGCCCAAAAAAACAAACAAAGCAAAAAAGACGCAAACGAATCGAAAATGCCTCAAGTTGCTCTATTTCCAGTTTGGGGTCAGTTAAAAGCAGTGTGTGTATGTAAATAAAGACTAAAGGACAGCTTCTGGTATATTTGTTTAGTGATTTATTTCATTAATCTCCGTGTAGGGCAGGTTTTGCAGGAGTGCTGTGAGGCTGCTGGAAACACGGCATGAATTTAACCACTGTGCTCGAGATTTGAGTCTATTAGCCGCGTCCGGCTCGCACTGGCCAGGGATAAAAGTAAGAGTATAATACATTAGTCGAAACTGCAAAGGGTCTATATTTGTCTTTATTTGTGTGCGCTAACAATATCAACAAAATGTGATTTTAAAAAAAAAACTAATGTGCTCTCTCCTCTTAAACAGGAAAGCTTCACAAAAATATATGATGGTCTCGTGTTGTTTCCAAGAGCTCTGTGCAACAGTTTTTTCATCATTAATTTATGGATTCCTTCAGTTTCTACTCCGTATCTTAAATCCGCTGTGTAGAAATCAACAGATTTTCTGTCAAAAAAAGACAATCTTATAACTAGTGCAGATGTGTCACTCTTGGTGCCTGAACTTAACCATGCAGATCTACAGAACTATCTGTGTAATCATGTCATCGGTCCATCAACAATGAGACCACAGCTTCGAGCTTCATGACCTCACTGACCTCTTGCCTTGTGGGATGTTCCCCAAACTGATGATGAGGAGGACCATGATGGCGATGCTGGTCACAAGGATCAAGGCCAACGTCCGATCTAAGAGACAGACAGACACTTAGAGTAGCAGCTGGCAAACATGCGCTCCATCAAGTGTGTGTGCACCAGCATGCATGTGTATGTGTGTGAGTATCAGACGGAGCTCTGCCGCTGATGGTGACGGTGATGGTCCTGCTCCTGTGTGTGTGTGTGAGAGAGAGTACCAGACAGAGCACTGCCGCTGATGATGACGGTGATGGTCTCGCTCCATGCACTCCAGTGTTTGTTGCTGGTGGAGCGGCAGCGCACACTGAACTCGTACGATCCCACCGGCAGATTCAGAAACTCCACATGAGGCTCACGCAGACGCTCCATTACCTTCAGACCGAAAGACAATAAAACATTTATCTGTCTCTTCTAGAGTTCTCATACGATGGCATATGATAAAGAGACTCTTGTTAATTTGTCTGTACCCTCCAGTTGTCTGTTTGAGCCAGGTTTCTGTAGCGAAGCTCGTAGACCAGCATGATGGATCCCTCATGCCCTAGAGGCTCGATCGGATGTAACCAGGACACCAGAATGCTGTGTCCAGCTTCACCGATGCTCTCGTTCAGCATGATGTACGTCAGGTTCGAGGGTGGGTCGGTCTCCACTGGCAACAAAAGCACACGAGACTCATTAACAGACATGATGAAACATCAGCTCCAGCAAACCTCAGGAGAGACCTAGAGCAGCAGTGAAGGCCTGAATGTTTACAACTAATAGTAGTTTGAATAAAAACTTTCATAGTGCTTGCTACATGCTGTGAAGTATTTGTCGTCCAGTAGTAATGTTTCAACTCTATTTTTAAGAGTGTAGGACAAGATTAACAGATTAATCAGTGTATATAACTGAATGTGTGAAAGGTTGAACAAGGCAAATCAAGTGCGAACAGACTGCAGGACTCAGCCGAGCTCAGTGGATGAAGCTAGAGAACCTCAGTCAGCTTCACAATACATTCTGAGATGTTAAAGCATGTGTGATAGTTAGTGTAAAGCATCACCTATATCAACCACGTCCAGACAGTGTTTCTGAGAGGTGATGGGCCCCGTGCGAGTGTGTGCGGTCACGTTCATACAGTACATCTCCCAGACCTGAGTGTGTTTAACATCAAAGAAGCAGCTGTTGATGCCGCCACTCACGTAATCAGGACACTCCCGAGGAGCGCGATCACTGCAGGTGACATGACATCTGTTCACTATTCACAGAGCTCTCACAAAGATCGTTTCATTATGTATTAACCAGCAGCATTTACTCTCTGCAGAACAGACACTATTTACACTAATCAGCTCAGAATGATGTGTGTTTGGCTGGTGTCTCACCCCCTGGTGTACAGGAGCGTGTAGGTGACGTTGTCCTGATTAGTGATCGGATGCCACCAGCAGGTGAAGATCTCCATGTTTGGTGAGCGGCAGTGGTGAATATACGGCCTTTTGCCATCTGCAGTGTAAAAAACAAAGACTGAAGATCTCATAGAAGAAATCTATTGCAGCAAAGCAGTGACAAATTGCTTTCACAGGAATCCATTACAATTACAAGTCATTATATTCCATTTGATTACAGAGATTAAGTGTTAAATTCATCTCATCATTATACTTTACTATCATTATACTTTACTATCACTCAATTCCTCTATTTAATACTGTTCAGTCCTTTGAGACAATCTGTATCAAAAGCACTATATAAATAAAAGTGATTGAAGACCACTTATCCTGGATCAATCAATCAATCAGTTAGCCAACCAGCACCCACATCACACCACTCCTGATTTCAGCGGCTGCCAGATGTTGTCTATGATATATCCAGCTCTTTGGGTTGATGTGGTAACATCAAGCGTGAACAACATAAAACAATATGAAGAAGAACAACTTATTGAGGTCAATTGACCATCCACAAAGAACTTGATTAACAGGCGATCTGACCAATCAGAACACTTATATTACACTGCCATCCACCACAATGTCTACAAGGGGTCCTAAACTGACCCGATTTCGAAGGGGGACACTGGTCTCCATAAAATCCATGTTAAAACGGGTTAAAAAAATCTGGGGGAGTTAACTCTAGGGGAGTTGGAGAATGAGCATATTTCCAAAAAAGTGGAGTGTTCCTTTAACCACATTTAGACAGAAGAGTAGATTAACTTCGGTGGACCTAAACTTAATATGGTGTCTTCAGCAGATGAAATAAAATACTTTCTGTTGTTAATTATTTTAATTTTGTGGTTTAAATAAATATGAATAGATGGTCAGTTCACATGTTTCACACGTGATCTGTCACAACACATTAAAGAGTCTAAAAACCTTACCTAAGTAACCTGCTTCTCTATCTGTGTTTTGTTGGTTTTCTTTTTGCTCTGCGATGTATTTTTCACTGCATGAGAACACACATGTAGTGTGAGAGCAGCATTGTTCTAAACCTGAACCTACCCTCACTGAAAACTTTCTGCATTTATAGATTTTCGAAAAGCTTGTATAAGATTTATGTGGATTTCAGATACTGCCACCTCCCACAGTCAAACAAACTCTTCACGTCAGATAAACGGCAGAGAAGCACAAACACCAGCAGAAATACCATGACAAGTCTTCACCTGAACGTGCAAGTCAACCAGGTAACTGCATTTGGCACTGGTCCACATTTTATCACATGACCTTCAAAACCCCAAACAAATTCATGCAAAACTCTGGTGGTTAATTTGGTTGGTAAGACTTTAGAACAGGGAACACATATTCATTATTCACTAATAATTTTCTCTGAACATTCTCCTGATTGACCATTTTCCTTAGTTGCTGTTGCCATGACCAACAATGACAAACAATGGCGCTCTCACACTGCACGTGTTCTCACGCAGTGAAAAATACATTGCAGAGCTAAGAAGAAACTGACACACACTGACAAAGAAGACAGGGCCTGTTACGTCAAACAAAGTCTCTGGACTTTTAAAGAAACTCAAACAATAAATATTGTTTTGTGGCTCTTTAATGTGTGGTGACAGATCACTGTATTACCTCACTTCAAACACGAACTGATTGTCTATTTGTATTTATGTAATGCACAAAATGATAATGAATCAACATTAGAAAATTCTGATTGGTCAGATTGTATGTCAAGCTGGTTCTTAATAGTTAGTAAGATAGTTGTTGAGTTTATAGGATATGGGGTAGGGTTAAGGGATCTATATGGACATACAGAATACGGAATTAATATGTGCTTTGTAAGTACTAACAAACAGTTATGCTAGTAATATATGCATGTTAGTTAATAGTGAGAGCTAACCTGTAAATATCTTCTAACAAAAGCAGCAGACTTCTCATAAAAAATACTGTAGTAAATGGAAATTTTTAATATAGTAAACTGTGCTAATTTATACTGTAGTACTTTGTAGTATTCACTATACATTGAGAGATTGCATGAATGTTTAATTACTGTCCAATTTGTCCTGTTATTGTCTTACTGGTGAGATTGGGGAGCTCACATGGTTAAAAGGAACGCCAAATTGCCCTTTCTAAATATGTATTGAACTATCCAAACAGAAGACCACACTTCCCAACGAGCTTGGCAGTGGTATGAATTTGGTGTTTGTAGTGCAATAAGAAGCTGCAGTAAAAAGGATCATTATGAGCCTGTATCTGCAGCAGTCATCCCATACCGTTAACTAACAGGAGTGATAGTACAAGCCATGTCTGATAATGTCTTAAATTGTCCTTCATAAAACACATAGAAACTGTATGTATTTACTTATGTACACACAGACTCAAACCTGCTTTAGTGGGTGAGTTAAGGATCTAATAGTTTGCTGTTTACTAATTGCTGTATTTACAGCCTGTCATCATATATTGACGTCACACGTGAAAGATAAACCTTAGGAAAACTGAAAACTAGAGCAGATCAAGCCTCATGAAATATGATCCTAACTTATATTTGCCACTACTAGCAATTTCTTTCACACAAAGGCGCAAATTAATGTAAACAAGTTTGTGAAAAACAGTGTTGGGAAGGTTATTCTAGAAAAAATATAGTAAAATATTATATTCATAATTATATTTGTATAATTATAAATATAAATATAACTATATTTGCCTATTGTAAATGATTAATTTTTAACTACATTTCCAAATTTTAGGTAACTGATCTTTTTTCATCATTTGGAAACTTTTAAAGTAGACAGGGTTAATTTTACAGTAGTACTCCACACTGAGAACTGTAAGACATTCAAAATACCTCTTGAATTAAGATAAAAAGAATTACATTTAAAGCACAGCCAACTCAAAATCCCAGCCAATCGAATTCACATACAGCCTACTCATTACAGTTTACCTATATATTTAGGAAGTGTTCAGTGAATGACCAGACTAATCACTCGAGCACAAAACCTTACAGCTGTGTTTAAAATGATTGCAGTGAATACACTGGTGCAGAAGCTGTGGCACAGATTTGGCTCATTTAAGATTATTCTAATAGCATAAAGAGCATAAAAACCATAAGAGGAACAGGGACCAATATTAACTAGTTGTTTATTAGCATGCCTATTCTTACAGTATTGCCTATTTAATAGTGTCTATGAAGCATGTTCTACATCTCTAATCCTACCAGATACCTAAACTTTACAACTACCCTACTAACTATTAATAAGCAGCAACTTAGTTAATGGTTTGTTAATAGCAAGAATTGGACCCAGACTTTTCCCTTGTTTCCTCACATAAGCCACACTTTTCTAACTTTGCTTTTAATAAAAGAGATACAGATATAAAGCATGCCTTGATGTCCCTGTCATGAGACCTGGATGAGACCACTTGTTAGGCTCATATGTATTCACGATTAATCATAAAAATCATAATCTCATGATTCAAACACACGTGATCTTTTTTGACTATGTAAAGCTTTGAAATCACAGTTGCATATGAATATTTAAGAGCTTCACTTACAGTCTACAGAAGGCTACATTTCTGTGATAAACATTTAATAATAGCAAAAGCACTGCGATCAAAATGAGTAAATGACCTTTAAAACAAATATTTGGTTTATTAAAAAGAAATGTATATGTTACATTAGATTACAGTGGGTGGTGACCAGTGTCTGAATCATTCATTTAAAAGGTTTAGTTTAGTTTTTTGTTTAGTTGTCTAATGTTTTGTTTTCAGTATCGTGGGAGAATCATCAGACCTCTATTCTAAAAATCAATTATCCCATGGCTTATTCAAACAGCAAATAAATGATATATCAAAACCTGACATTATCACTAACTTTGATCTATCGCCAGTTTAAGCACTTAAAAAACGTAAAAATCACTGAAGATGTACAGGCTACACTGAGAAATTAATCTCTTACTTACACACTACATAGAACTGCACTTTGTAGTCTATGACGAGAGAGTTCAAGAACAGAAATGATGAGTTTCAGCATTGACTCATCTGAACGCTTCTGATTGGCCATTGAATCCCTAAGTTCAACAAAATTATGTGTGATTGGGTAAAATGCACAGCACAAATACACAAATATAAATTATGCTGCAACATGAGCAGACCTTACTTCAATGCCACAATCCACACTGTCATTTTCACTTTGTTGGCAACAGATAATAAATGTATGGTTATAGATTATTAAAAGTTATTTGTGAAAGGGCATTTTTGTCCAATTTAGTAGCATTTTGGCCACACGTTATATCTATCTATATTTCCTATATCTGCCATCTAATCAATACTATTAGTACCGTTTCTAATATTAAAATGTAGATTAGGATGTAAACTGTGCAATCGTCAAGTACATCGTCAAGGCTTTGTTCCAGTTTTAATGCTAGTCATTCAGTGTGGAGCTCTTCAGACCTGATGCTCTTCACTCACCTTCCTTCAGGGTAGTGTGTGTGAATGACTGCAACGCTGCTGACACCGTCATCCAGTGGAGCGTCAGGAGCATAGAGTACAGCATTACGCTTCTGCAAACACACACACACACTTCACCGCATGAGCGCACAGCAAATCAACAGATCATGCCTAACACTGCACACATAAACGGTCAATGCTTTAAACCTTCAGAGTCACTCATGTTTGAAAGCCCTGTGATCTGTTGACAAAGGCTGATGGGAACTGGAATTACTGGAACCTTCACGATGCCACGCAGACTCTGAGAGTTAGATAATAGTTTACTCTAATAGTTAAAAGTGCGGCTTAATCTTTAAATGATAGCAAAACCTCACCAGAAAACCTTGCGTAACTTCAGTCATTCACTGTTCGCTGGAATCAGTCACGATCATCATGGATGTGAAATAACACACGCAACAGAGAATAAAGCACTTTTAGCAGAGTTAGGAAATTAATTATATCTCGTTATTGATGATGTTTCTGCTGCAAACCACTCAATTGGTTGAAACGGGTGACTTCCAAAACCTTGCTAATTACCAAAAATCCTGTCAAAAGAGGATTTGTTTGCATAAACCGTGAAGGGAGTGTTCACTTAGAAATGATAGTTCTGTCAGCATTTACTCGCCCTCATGTCCTTGAAACCGGCATTACTTGACAAACAAAAAGATGTTTTGAAGGTCCAAACAACATTGACCCTAATTGCCTTACACCGTATGAATGTCTAAAAAGTCATATAGGTTCACAAGAAGATGAGACAGTTTAAATTAATGGTTAAAAATCTTATTTAAAATAGTAGATGAGCAGAAAATTGCTTAAGTGAATGGCTTTCAAATCTCAAATGATAATATTCTTTATCATTTTAAAAACTCATAGCTTGAGAAGTGGACGACATGCAAGTATTCATTAACGATGAAGATCAGCTCTTCCTCATACATCAGAGAAGAGGACATTATCACTTTGACCTTCATGATATTAAACAGCGTTACAATAAAGGCCATTAAAATGCTTCAATCTGATTGGCCAGCAAACACTCTAAAAGCATGTAATTATTTTCTGGAAAAAAACACGAAGAAAATAGTTCCAGGAAGCTTTTGACCGTGTTACAGTTTCATATCACTTCGCAAAATGATTTCAGTTCCTTCAAGGTCTTTAAAGCCTAAAACAGAACCAAAACAGACAATGATACTGGCCAAACAAAGAATTACAGTAAATAATAGTTTAAAACGACACATGGAAATAGGTGCTAATGTTGTTAGTGCTGCTCTGGTTATTTTATCAGCTTTGTCACATTTCTCAAAAGCTAGGTAAAAACGGTGCTGTTTGTGGAAAAAAAAGAACTTAGCGATTCTCGATTGGCAGAGAGACAGCAGCTGGACATTTCTGAGAGATGTCCTTCACACACTTGCTTTCTTTGTAATAGCTTTAGTTATTTACTTATTAGCTACATTAATTATTCTGCTTTCAGTGGCTCAGGCCTCTGTTACTCTAAATGACCTTTAGGAATTAGCAACGGAGGCACTGCGTGTGCATTATTTTTCTAATAACGCAGACTTTAAACTGGCTTGATTTCAGAAAACCTGCATCAGCTACAAAAACCTGAAATAACTAAACCAATATTTGACTATGAGTTAACTCAGCAAATAACTACTCATTGCCAGCTTCATTATTTTTCATTTGACTGCCTCACAGGTGTCATGGTCAGGAATATCAAGTGTTCATACACTCATACACACTGCAGAGGCTTTCCTAATCATGTCATAACATTCATTAGAGGAAAATTCAGCCAACAATCATTTACCTGACATTTTAGTTTGTGGACTATGTAGTTACCACATACATATATTTTTCTAATTTCACTAACAATAAACTTAAGCCTTAACATCACAGTTTAAGGCAATATACTTTTAAAAAGGCAGTTATCATCACTTATTATAACATATTAATGATGTGTTCACTCTTAGTTTCTTGATATACGTACCCACCCATACCAATAATGACTCACAATCAGCATAAACATGACACCAGCACATTAAACAAGTCTGTTTAGCAGTCAGCAATGTTAGACGAGCTCTCCTTGGCTCGACTGCACCTGTCTTCTTGACTCTTTAGCATACATAGCCTCTCCTTTTCAAACTGCCGGAACATGCTAAGAGCTGGAGCATGCGTAACTCCACCAAAGCTCTGAAACTCTTCCTTTTCAAATCATGATGAGCAGTGGATTGTCCTTCCAGTTACACACAAGACCTGACTTCACAACTGATGTTAGGGACGCACCCATACAGCACTGGTGTCAGTATCGGTCAGACGCTGTGCTAAAACTCATTAAATACCCTGATACCAGAAGCTGACACCACAGATGAAGAAACACCAACAACGGAGAGCAGGACGCAGTTATTAGAGATGAAGTATACGTATGTCATTAATGTTAAACATATTTAGCGTTCACACCTGTATAACATGAGCTGATAAGCCAAGCATGCTGAGAGGATTGAGAAAGGGCTGGCAGACATGTGCAAGCTTGTCACCCAGAATTCCTTTCTCACAGACATCCCTGGAAACACTGTAGCTCGGTCAGATATGTCAAAACAGGTTAGTAAAACAATGCACAGGTTAAGTAACTTAATATTGAAGAGACAGGGAGACATGCACTTCTGCTGGCTGATCCTGATCGCTTACTTGGCATCATTTGGATAAACTAAATTGTAAAATATAAAACAAATATAAGTTGTAGGGGCATTCACTCTTTTTTAAATGTCAAGCATGCGCAACTTTATTTAAAATGAAAATGAAACTAGCAGCCTGTGTAAAAATGCACTAGCTATAGTCCTGAGTCGCTGCGATGGAGCAGCTAGAATATGCTTTTAAATGAAATAAACAGTGAAAGGAAATATGTAGTTATTTATAATGTATCCCTAGTTAAACAGGATATTACAAGCACAAGCTATAAGATCATAAACACCCATCTTCTTTCTATGACTCAATCACTGTGCATTGTGCAACTGTGTCTGTTTATAACTCCCGGTAAAAACTGTTGCATCATAATTGGTTCTGGTTTGTCAACTGTAATTTATGAGCATATTTCTAAAATCTACAACACTAAATCCACAGAGCTTGAGTTTTCTTTCAATTTTGATTTTAAAACATTTCAGAATTGAATCAAATTGCTGACATAATCCATAATCCTAATCGAAATGACAACAAACTAACATGTATTGTATGGTAGAAGAATTAATTAAGGAAAAAATGTAGATCAGTAATCATTTCGGAGCTAGATTGCGACTCCCAGAATCATATTTGGATAGTACCGTGAAGTGCCTAAAGATTCCCACCCCTAAAACAGACATGATGCGCTGGTAGATAATAATATCTGAGCATTCAATCAGACAGCGCATGCGTAAAACCATGCGAGGAGTCAGCCAATGTGAGGAGGCGGTCAGTAGGTGTGGTCATATACTGGGAGGAGTCAGCAATAATCTTTGCTCTTTGACAAATCACTTTTGTTCCTTTTTTTTTGCTTTGTAAGTGAATGTGGCTTGTGTAACATGGTTTAATCTTTATAAATGAGCGCCACTGATCCATGCTCAGAAATTTTAGTTACAGACATTAAATAGAGAGAGAATCAGTCCTCTACTGACACACCAGATAACTGCAGATCAGACATTAACTAACTTTAACTAACCTCACCTAGATAACAGAGACACCTAGAACACTAACACCTATAGTCTGTAGCTTTGGGTTACTGGAGAGCTTCTGTCACGAGAATCTGCTGCTTTAATCATGATCAGATGTCCTGTGGTGTGACAGGTGCTAATTACAGCCTGTCAATGTGAGGAAAACACATGAGCCGACTAAAGATTGTCATCGTGATCATATACAGTATGTTAGCTAATAAAAATGTGACATGAAATCATTCTTCTTTTCAATCGCTTCTTTGCAGCAAACATGAAAACTAAAATTGATGAAATGGAATTCATTATGCTTTTCTCGTTTACCACTAGCACATGCTGATGCTGTTTTATTCTTCTATAAAAACGCCATCATTGTACCGTCTACACACACAACGCAGCCATGTTTAATATATCCATGTTGCAGTGTGTGACATTCAGTGATTTTATAAGAATGCTAAAATTGTGCATTTTGGTCCTTAGAGTCTCAACGAGTGGTGAATATTTGCACAGGTAAATCTCACAAAAACAGATGAAGGAATTACTGTTAAAAAACAAAAACACTTCATTACTTAATGTATAAATAAGCCCCAATTGTCATGAGAGTTAAACTCTCTAAATTCTTTCTCAAGGATTTCCTCGTGAGATTTTATTGTTTGTTTGTTTGTTTTGGGTGTGTATGATTATTAACACACTATTAACACTCATTTTTGATTTTTTGAACTCATTTTACACGCAGCTTGTCCCCCTCATTGTCAGGTGCTGTGTAAAATAAAAGAAAAAAAAACTATTTTCAAAAATAGTACCATGACAATAATAAATAATATTTAGTTGTTTATTTTTTCTTTTGTACATTTCAGTAGTAAGAACGTATACAGGCCGTTAATTGTCATGAAATAAATCTTCCCAAGACTGTGATTAATTTTCACCAAGCCATACTTTAACAGTTTTGGTACTCTATTGTGCGATGGATAAGGCATTCCCAGATTTCATGAGATTCACACAGACTGACAAGCAGGCTCATTTCCAAATACCATATGAATGCAGAAACTAAAAACACAACTATAAATAATTTAGTCTGATTTTTTTCTACCTCAAAGCTCAAGACTCACATAACGGCAGAAAAAAAGGATGAAAGAGCAATAAGTATGTGTTGTTCTCCTCATTGGTTAACAAATGGAACCTGATGTTCTTGAAAGCAAAAGCAATCTGGAAAATCAAGTGTTTGTGATCATCAGCAACTAACATATTCAGTTAATAAAACTATTCACATTATGGACTTTTGTGATTCAGGTTTTATTAGATTTCTGCATTCTAATATGTTATATGACACACACACACACACACACACACACAAAACTCAAACTATACAACATCCATCAGCCAGATTAACACAAGATATCAAATATATATAATGTGAAACTGTCATATCAAAGACAGATTAGGTGTTTTATATCCAAACGGGATCCATGACAGTGACAGACATGTTACTGTTAATTTATACTTTAGCACATTTACAGTAAAAGAACACAGAGCCAGCAGGTAATGCCAGTTTATCAGAACACTAGATGAGCAAGCAAGCCATAGCAGGAGAAGTGCAGAAAGTTTGAGCATGTAGAAAAGAAGCTTAGCAGACCTTTAAGATCATCAGGATTGAGCGTGATAAAAGCCAGAGCTTCAGACAGAGTCTCATGTCGCTTCAACACAAACACACGTAACAGCTGAACATCCTTACCTTTTTGAACCTGACTCCTTTCTTTCTCAACATTCACGATGGTAATGGCTCCCTGAAGGGACACAAATCCTGCTGGTTGTTCACTCTTCAGACGGATGCAGTAACGTGTGCGTTTTGCACACACCTCGTGAAGTAATGTGCTGCTTTTGTGTTCATGAAGATGACCTTACAGAAGAGATAATGGATTAATCCTGATACAGCATATCATATGACAGCAGCTTTCAAACCGGCCGGAGAGATCTGGAAACTCAGCGAGTCCCTGTGACGAGACTCAAACCTGCCAGACCAGATTTACTCCCACATGACACAGTGCAGCAAGCAGGGCTTGACAGGAACACCCACCTGATGCGGGTGGATCTCTGCGGTGGTGGGTAACAGTCACTAGCCACACTGCAGGGTGCGATTATATACACAGTAATAGAACATTAATGCATCACTGCAAACTGCAACAAAATTGACTGAACTCACTGCACATCTGGGGTTTTTAGTTGCATTATGATGTTCACACAACTAAAGCTTATTTACACAGGAAGGAGCGCCATTTTAACGTTAAAATAGCCCAGTGTTCACTATATGTTTATTATGAATCACTGACTACAGAGAAACAGAGAATTACCTTAATCCAGCTAAAGCCAAATTGAATTATGACCTGTGGAGTAGGTTTTTTTTAACTTGCATTATTTAGGTGCAGTAAAGACACACCTTAATCAAAATATTAGTGTCATGTAGGATAGACTTACAGCATGTAAAAATATCTTTCTGTTCTTCTTCAGCACTGATGTTTCACTGTGTCTTTAGTCAAACAGGGTTTGCGCTGGTGAAAGAGATTTAGCTATTTATGTCATGCAGAAAAGTCAACAAATATCAATAGATTTCAGCCACTGTCCATTGAGGCATGAGGATACATCAGCAGACACCTCACTATCGTTCCAATAAAACATGCTTCCATAATCATGGATTCTTCTTTTTCCAGAAGACTGTGTGAGATGCATTAAGAGTGATTAGACAAGCCAAGAAGAAAACAAACTGACCTTTACTGTCCCAGTGGACACATGAACACAGACTGTAATTGGGCAAGCATTAATTACGATATCAGACACATTGAGATGATGAAAAGTTCAACGGCTCCAATGAGACAAACAACATTTTCATCTCAACACGAATCGTGACTCAATAATTTGCTAAACTGACATCTGTTAACGGCATCCGCTTAACATTCACCAGTTGGATTCTGGAAGTAAATTTCATGTTCTCCAATGAACACCTGATTACAAAAAGGTCTAACATATAAAGATCTTTACAGAGAGTCATCCCAGAAATTCTGAGTCACATCATTGTGTAGGACAATCAATCAATCAACAGGTAAAACAGCTCTAAAAAGACAAAAGTGTCATTATTCAGCTATTCAATTTAGTTTAAGGGTGTGTGATGTTGACCAAAAACATCTTTTTTTAAAAACATTTTAATGCTAATATTTTTTTTAAAAATAGTGTTTTGTGCTGGCATCTTGTTTAGGCCTGGTGGATAAACAGATATGGATAAATACACTACAATACTCTACATTACAATAAATCTTTATTGTCAACCATGAAATTAGTGTTTGACCACAAAAGCAATACGAGATCACAAAGTGATAGATTTCTTACATAAAAGCCTTAAAATCTGCTATATCTGGTTAGTTTTCATCTCTTTTAGAAGAAAACAAACACAATTATTTCCCAGCAGCAGAGTAGTAATGATGTTAGGAACTACTTTACTTGAATACTACAAGAGATAAAATTGCTACAGTTTCGCATCAGCACTATAGATCATCTGAGGAACAACTACACTCATTCTCTACTCTAGTAGAGGAAGAATTGTATAAACTTGATAAATCATCTATAGCAGTGTGGTTAGTCAAATGTACTATTATCTAGCAGGATGGAATGGGTTAGGAGAACTCATGATACTGTTGTTAAAACAGGATTTGATTAATCAATCTAATTAATTACAAATTAATTGTACATCAAATTTGTCATTGTTGTATAAAGCATCACACAGACATTACAAAACATAGCTTCAGTAAGAAAAATGTATTTATTCTAAATAATATTTTGAACCACGAGGTTGAGTAAATGATGACAAAATTGTAATATTTTGGTGGGTGAACTATACCTTTAATCATTTATTTGATTTATTATTACCATGGAAATATAAAATAGTTTCTTTCATGAAATGATACTGTAAATAATACTGAATCACTTGTTCATTTATTTGATTAATTGATTTGGTTCTTTATGAATGGTTCGTTGAATCATTAGGCAGTCTATGGCCAGGTTATTAATGGTTATTAGTGTGGTTTGGCTGGATGCTGTGTTGGAATACCTGTGCGTCTGTGGATTACAATTAAAATGACAGTTTGAACTGTATTTTTTATTGTGCGCTTGATCTCACTCCTCACATATGTGACAGTGATATTCATCACTACATAGTGGTCGATATTGTAGAATATGTAGGACTAAAATTAAATAATCATTGTTTTTGATTTTGTTTATTATCCTACGCTTCCATGAAAAAAAAGTGGAGTTCAGTTATAAACTATAGTAATATAAAGTATGTAACCTAGTGTTAACTAAACATATCACAGATATCACACATTTTGGTCTGCACATTCCTCTTATGCAATGTTAAATAAAACTTCATGTTCTCTAGGTTATCTAGGTTAGAGTAGGCAAACAGGTGAAAATACTACAGACACAGAACAATTATTAGGCCATCAACTCATCTAAAAGGAGTTAAGATCTCTAATTCATGGACCCAGTCATTATTTTAAACTTTGGTCAACCTCAACTTAAGAATTAGATCATGGCCAACTGCCTGAACAAAAATGTCATTGGTTCAGAAATAAGGAGAAAGTTTCTGCAGAATTTGCTTTTGTGTGTGCTGGAGAAAGCACAACTGTTTCAGGATTGTTTCAAAGACCTGTAAAGGTCACAATTCAGACCACATGCACTCTTTGATCAGTGATTTAAAATAAATTCATTATGTTTTGTCGACATATTGACATTATTGACATGGTATTGTGTGTGTTGAATTCTTGCTTTAATATATTCATAGGTAGAGGAAGCTAGACACCTGGGCCAATTCAATGTATCTAGGAATCGCGACCACCAGATCAGATTTTATGATATATGGCTCGTTCAGACTCAGCGGTCTGCCGTGAAACAGTGATTCTGTTCAAATTCCCTATAAAATCTTAAATAATTTAATTCCAATTTAATTTAATTAAGTAAGGTTAATTCCATACGAAAGGCCAATTGGGGCAAAATGTGGAGCCTTCCAGTGTGCTCTCCAGTAGCCGAGCTTCCAGTGACCGAGTGTCCAGTGTGCTCTCTAGTGGCCGAGCTTCCAGCGGCTGGGCTTCCAGTGTGCTCTCCAGTGGTCGGCGTCCAGTGACCGAGCGTCAGTGTGCTCTCCAGTGGACAAGCTTCCAGTGGTCGAGCGTCCAGTGTGCTCTCCAGTGGCCGGGCTTTATATGCACCCTTCAATGGCTGCCCCCTCCAGTGCCCACGCCTCGGAGGCGTCCCCAAGTCTCTGTGCGGGCAGAGCATTTTTGGGGTGGGGTAGGGGGTTGGTTATATAGTCATGTCCGAGCTATGGTCAGAGATTACGGTCCTTGAGCTCCCTGCTCTGGCATGGCCTCCTGGACTGCCTGATCCACTATGGTCGCCAGAGACTCCTGATCCACCCTGGATGTTTCCAAGTACTCTGCCCCACATCAGTCTCATTTAAGCAGAGCATATTTAAGGTAAAAGCCTCAACAGCTGTGCTGAATTAATGTTTGTGTTCTAATGATTTAATTTCCTTTGTTTTTTTCTGGCAGGTTTAACTCAGTAAAAGAAGCAAACAAAAAGTTATGGGTCAAGAGCCCAACTAAAAGTCACATTGAATACTATGATGGTGACTTTACATTTGTGATTTTCTTCTTTGGTGATTCTGCTTGTACCGATGGAAATTATCTTTCAGCGTAATGCCAGTCTTCAGTAATGGGCAATCATTGATTACCTCATTAACTTCAACAAAGCCCCAGTGTTAATTTAACACTCGGAATGTGGACTCATATGAACACAGAAGCAGTGTTGATGTTAATTAGGTAATTCTGGCCTTATCTTCTTTTATTTTTGATATTTTCTTTTATTTTTTGCTGTTTTATATAACTTTTAATAGCTTGCTTTGTGATGTTCAGAGTTTATCAGAATATGTTTTTTATAACCGTTGTTGTGAATCATATGCTGATTCTTGATATCTCTATTTGCCCAAAATCAGAATAGCTTATTAAACATCCTTCCAAGATTTATAGTCTCTTATTGTGGAATTACAAGGCTGTTATAATCAGTAAAAGAAACTGTAAGAAACTACACTGTAAATAAGTTCAGTGATCTCAGTCAAATAATGAGCCAAGAATGAATATATCAAAACATAAAGGAATATCAGTTATATCAAAATATTCTGCCTGTTAACATCAGGTGTCTTTAATAAAATCAATTAATCTCTTAATTACTTTGTTGTCTTCAACACTGCTTTGTTGTTTAAATGGGTCCACGCTCAGAGTGTTAAATTAACACTGGCGGTATTGCTGTGTTGGTTAACCACCATTTGTGTAGTGAAATTGTGGTTAAAAAAGACTAACCTAACTGTTACCTCAAAAAAAGCATGGTTTCTACACTTGTACTAGTCTAATATAGCCATGGTTAACTTAATGAACATAAAACAACTTAGATGACAGTGAGTGAATTTTGCAAGTATCTTATACTCCTGCGCCCTCTTTTGGATGATTAAGTACATGATCCAATAAAGCCTTTTAGCTCAGAATTAATTTGTTTTAAAGAATTCTCTTACTTCAGCAGCGCTTTGCAAATTAAGCATTTAAGTCAAAGTTACAACAATCAACTATCAGTCAAATAAATGAGTACAAGTACTCGGTTTTCAATATTAAAAATAAAAATAATCTGTCATTGAGCTGATTTCCCCAGGGGGGCAGTTCCATAAACATAGCTTCTATGTTAGGACTGTGTCTTAAGAAATAGTTTGTCTGACTCAAACTGGGTCAGTCTAGTTTTGGTAATGGACAATAAGAAATATGACCAGTCTTTATGAAAACAATGACTGTGACGATCCCGAACCTCCTGATCTTATTGGAGCAGCGAGAGAGATTTGTTTTTGATTGGTTCTAACGCTGTTAATTGATCATTAAAGTATTTAAAGCTGCTATTTTTTTGTTGTCTGACAGGAACACCTGGGGTGATAGTTTTCCCTCAGAAATGTCTCATTTTGCCTTAGCTTATTTCTTGTTGGTTTACTTCTGCATTCCTTATATTATGTAGTTTAAGTTTTGTTATCTTTATTATTTTCTTTAAATATCCTTAGACGTGTAATTTTCATTACTAATATTTGTGTTGTAATTCTGAAACGCAAATGAACAAGGTTTTGTTTAGACATTCTTCTCCGACCGTCTTTTGTGTTGCAACCTTTAATGAGCAGGTCGTAACATAAAACTGGGGGCTCGTCCGGTTTTGCGTTTAAACGCAAGCCGGAGTCCGGAATACTTGAACTTGTTTATACTTACTTGCAGTGCAATTTAAAGTCAAATTAAAACATTGCAAAAAAACTTTCTCCAAAGCATCAGCTTGAGATAAGCTTGCAACTAGATCACTTGAGGAACATCCAACAGTTGAAGTCTGAGCAAGTTGAACATTGCTCCCCTCAATGTAATCCAGCTTCACATATTTCTGCTGTTCGTTGTACTTTATCTGGACCAACATTTTACCTGGAACATGCAAAAGGGTTTGACATTGTAAATAGGTATAAATGAAAAAGTACTGTATGGATAGATGGTTGGATGCACAACATCATTTATGATAATATCTGCAATGTACAGATGCTCAATAACATTGGTTGGTTGCAGGCACCTGCACGCCTTTATCTTCAGTGCTGATTATTCAACCACAAAATGTGTTAGAAAAATAAAATATATAATCGGCAATGAATAAAAGTACAGTATAAAGTATAAAGATATAAAAGTCTTAAAGACTACATAAATGCATCAGGTGAATGTTTTAAATGCGCTCTATCCTTTATATAATCACTTTAAGTTTGTAAAAATAACGTTTCCTTTGTAATTTCTGCAGCTTGGTAGTAATAGCTAATCGCGTCGGTGCTAGTCTGACAATAAACAAGTTTGTAAAGAAAAACTCTCATTCGATTTATTAATTCGTTCCAGCATTTTAATGAAATAGTGGTCACACAGTAATAATTTGATTCCTTGTTTTAATTAAATCGAAATGAGCGAGCATAGCAAATCCAGCCTGATGTCTAAAGCAGGTATTGCGTTCGTTTACTTCCAAATTTTAATATAACAGTTATGTGCAGCATAACAACAACAGGTAAGTTACGTAAATTGAGTTACAATTTGAAAAAGAGAAAGAGATGAAAGAGTTTCAGTTGCGGAAACTTAGAGCTGAGGGTAAAAACTGATCAAACTCCTGTCCGAGTGTCGTCTATTGAACCTGTGCTTGTTGCGCCAGCGTTTGACATTTATAAAAACATTAGTCTTGTGCCGCCGTTTTTTGGAGAAGGAGTAAATATTTCCTTTTTTTAACCACGTTGCAGAGTCATTAAATGGACCATTGCTGCAATGTGTGTTGAGTAAGAGGAGCACAAAGGTATTCTCGTTGACCACTGAGCAGAGTGCTGATTATGAGATCAAACCTGCTGTTTTGCACGTTTATGAACTATCACCAGAGGCATATAGCATTTAGAAGTCATTTTATGTCTGAGAAAGGTACATATTTTGAGTTTGCTAGAGAGAAAGAGCATTTGTTTGACCGTTGGTGTCCTTCTATAAAAAGTACAACTAAGAAACAACTAAGAGAGCTTATTCTTCTAGAAGGGTTTAAGAATTGTGTCCCAAGTGCTGTTGTTAATGTATCTTAATGAACAAAAAGTGACTAAACTGTCTGATGCTGCTCTGATGGCAGACAAATTTGTTCTTACTCGTGTCTGCTGGCTACATGTAAATCTAACATCTCTGAGAGAACTAAAAAGTTTTCTCCGACAAAACCCCTGAGTGCTGTGTTATAAACTTTTGCTGAAAATTCAGTTACACGTATAAAATGTGAGATTCTGTTTTTATTGCTGGAAGCCAGGATTGTAGAATCTCAGTTAGCCCAGGTGTTCCCCAAGAAGAGAGCTGTGCGACCTGTTGGTTTTAGTTTGTATCAGAGTGAATCATAGTGCTGACAATTAGTTGAACATTACTGAGGAGGAGAGTGTCATAAACAACGTTGACTTTGCCCCATTTCTCACAAATGGTAGTGTTTCCTTTCCTGATTGTAATGAAACTGTCCCTGTATGTATCTTTAGAGGTAATGGGGCCAGACAGTCTTTTTTTGTTGGAAGGACTTTTACCTTTGTCGGATCATACTGCTACTGGATCTCATGTGCTGTTTAGAGGGCTTGAAATGGGTCATCTGGAAGTTCCTCTACACCATATCCACCTAGTGTGGTTTCTGATCTAGAAAAAGGTCTTCTGAATGTCCACATTTATTTCCGGCATGTGAGTAACTTGAGCAATGGCCAAGAAATGTGCATCTGAACCTGAAAGTATTCTTAGTGACACCTTTTATTGTTTCGGAAAATTCTTTAACAGAATCTAGTACGTCTCCTACAGTTGACCTGACCACTGTGGAAGAATTACCACCTGATGATCCTAAAGATAAGACTGGTCTCTCATTTGAAAGTCCAGTTATTTGCGACACTGTTAAAATCTGTTCTTTGTCTCCACTTTATAGTGTTAACAGAGATTAGCTAATTAACACACAAAGAGCAGATAAAACTCTTGAAGAGCTGTTTTCTTTAGCTGCTCCTTACTATTCTCTCGACAATGGTTTTGCTTTGCCGGTAATAACCTGTGGTACGCAGTTCTAGTAATCAAACTGTAGTTCCTCTTAGTTTTCAGCTGCACACAGTCCATGCGCGGGTATATGAAAAACCTGTGATAAATTTTAAAGGAATTTTATTGGCCTAGACTAAGCGGGATGTGAGTCAGTATATACAGTCTGTCACACTTGCCAAATGACTAGGAAGCCAAGTTAGAAAATCCCATTGGCTCCTCTACAACCTATTGCTGTGGTTATAATCCTTTTGAATATTTGATCAATGATTGTGTTTGTCCATTACCTCGATCAAAGGCTTGGCATGCTTATTTGCTCACTGTGATGAGCCAGTCTACGTTATCCTGCAGCTTATCCTTTGAGATCAATAGCAACAAAGTCTATTCTTAGAGCTTTAACAAGTTTCATGTCTGTTTTGGCATTCCAAAAAACATTCAGTCTGATCAGGGCTCAAAATTTATGTCCAGACAGTTTTCTAAAGTCATGCAGCAACTCAAGGTTAAACACAGCATTTCAAGTGTGTATATTCCTCAGAATTGCAAGAGGTTTAGAGGCAGTTCCCCAGACACACAAAGTCTGTTTAGATCATGTGTGTTAGACAGTTCCTTTGTTGACTGGGAGGATGGACTTTACCTTAGATGCTTTTGGCAATTCATGAGGTTATTACAGAGGCTTGGGGTTTGCTTAAATGAGTTGGTGTTTGGACATACTTTCAGAGGTCCTATTGCTGTTTTGGCAGATGAATGGAAAAGTCTTAGAGTCGATAACAAAACTACTCCACTGATCCGCGCCGAAGCTAGGCTATTGCTCTTAGAAGTTGAAACCGTGTCAGAAAGATGGAGAACTTGTTTGAACGAAGTCAAAATCAGTTTTCAGGTTGGCGATCATGTACCAAAGTTTGTGCTGTTTTATCTAGATCCATTCCAGGCTAGATTTGCAGATCATTACAAAATTGTAAAATGTTATCCAAATAACAACTACTTATTGAACACACTAGATTGTTGAAAGAAGACAATACCATTTTTGTCTGTTGATGTTTTAGCTACTGAAACTGTGTATGTCCAAGTATTTCAGACACTTCTGAGAAGGTGGTTGACAGCTGGGAGAACAATGGACCTTCTTGAGGTGTAGTGGAGGGATGCCTTTATGTCTTCTTGCGTAGAATCCTCCCTTTTGTTTCATCCATATAGAAACCGCTTGCTTTGGCCATTCTCTTTATGCTGCTAAATTATCCTGGTTACAATCAGTAACTATTAAAGGACACTGCTCATGTCTGGTTGGGATGTGGTTTTAATGCCTGCTTCTGAATTATGTATTCTTTTATTTCTCAGAATCTTTTGTCCAAGATTACCTCCCTTGCTCCCATTCGTTAAATCTGTGTTTTTGTTTGTCTTGTTCTATTTAACTCTATGTGAGTTTAGTTGATATTTTCTTTTTCTTGATTGAATTGTTTGGTTCGTAAACTACTTTTTGAATGTAACCTGATTTTGTATTTGATGTTCAAGTTGAGTTGTCTTTTTGTGACCTCAATCTTTTTGTTTTCTCTTTTCTTTTTTGTTGGTGTGGGTAGCTTTGTGTGACGACATACTTTAGTAATGTTGTAATTTTGTATTTATTTTTTGTTTGCTTCATTGCAGGACCTGGGGTGTGCTGTGTAACACCGAGTGTTTAGTGTGATCTGAGTGCACAGGGGTGTGTGTGTGTGTGTGTGTGTGTGTGTGTGTGTGTGTGAAGTGTGCACATCGTAAACTAGACTCCTCTTGCCGCTAGAGCCTCAGCCCTGCTGGATGTATGTGATTGTGTAGGAACCCAATGTTAAATTAATCTATTTATATTCTACTTGCTTTAGGCAGTGCTTTTTCTTTTTGCGAAAGCATTTCAAAATTTGTTTATTAATAAATTTGTACTTTTATACACTACCCAAGTGTCACCTACTTTATACGAGGATCTGAACCTGTGTCAATTATGGTTGTTCCCTGGAATAATTCCTAGGGTGGCGTAGCGGATTTCCTTCATTGAAGTGCTTATTTAAAACACTACCATTCATACACCTTGCTAATTCTGAAGTACTTTCTAATTGGCTCAGCATTTGTCTCATTTGTGTGAACCAGAAAAGAATGATGTCATTCAGTTGATTAGTTCGTTTCCATCTCTCTTTTCTGATGTTCCTACTAGAACTCATGTCATTGAACATGACATTGATGTTGGTATGGCTCAAACTGTGAAACAACATCCAAACCGTGTAAATCCTGGAGGAAGTTACTACAGAAGAGTGAATTACTTGCATATCATAGTTTGGCAGAACCAGTTTTGGTTCTTGGAGTTTTCCTTTGCATAATGAGTGATGAGCCTGACAATTCTTACAGATTTAGTAGAAATTACAGGAATCTTAACTCCTTGACAACGCCTGACTGTTACCCTTTGCCCAGAATCGACGACTGTGTAGACAGTGTGGGTTCTGCACAATTTTTCAGTAAATTCAATCTTCTGAAAAATCAGCGGCAACAGAAGGGAGGATATTTAACAAATAATATTAAATACCAAAGGGGCCACTAAATGTAAAGTGTCTGTAAAGGCACAGTGTGTCCAATAAGAAGATGTTGAGTAATTTTAATATAAAAATTGTCTAATATAGAAAACAGGCCTGATTATATTTAGCATTTTATTTTTGATTAAGAAAAAACGCTAAATATAATTATGTCCTATAATTGTTCAGTTGCATATACTTTCTGCGCGTCTAAACATGAGAGGCCCTCACCCAGAAATTACTAGCCGCTGCTCAACCTCTGCTTCATACCATATTTCCTGTTTGAGGCCTTTATAACTCAAGGCCCTCTCTATGATCATCTTGAAGTACTGCCAGTTTACCTGCCTTACAGAGTGTTCTGCCCGTTTGTGACTGCTGTTCCTGTGTATGATTTTTGCCTGTTTCTCGATTCCCGGACTTGCCTCTCTGTATTATTTGCCTGATTGGACTGTTGTTCTGGTTTAGACCCATTGCCTGCCTCCTTATTTTCTTTTGGATTTCCCATTTACTTGTTGATGGATCGGACTTCCTTTGTGACTCTCTGCCTGCTTTCTTGTATTTGTATGTTGCCTGTGTCCTTAATAAACTACCGCACATGGATTCTAAATCATTAATTAATTCTTAATGTCATGGCTGGTTCAGTCGACAAATTCAGCAAATACACATTGTTTTTTAGTTGCCGCCGTGGTGGGAGAAGTATTATTCTGGATGATTACCATCAGTAACTCTTTCCTTCATGTTTCTCCTCCAAATGGAGCAGAATGCAGCAGCCCATCTACTCACAGGAACTTGTAGATGTGAACATATTTAACCAATCCTTCACAGTTACCTGTAACCTTTTGTTTTCTCCATGATCAAACCTTCTCAGAATAGCTTCTGCGTATGTTTGAAAAATACTAAACTCGTTCCCAGACAGCACAGTGTAAAGAAACAGAATGACAGCAAAAACACCAAGACTTCAAGAGCAGTATGCAGTGTTATTTAATTGTGCTGAGATTAGCATTGTCAGATTCTTTTCATTTTAAATATATAATCAATAATCATACAAGTTTCAGTAATTGTAACCTTTGCTATATTAATGGTTCCAGACTTATTTTAACTAGTACATGCAGATAACTTATATAGATGGATAGATGGATAGATAGATAGATTGAGAATGTATAGTTAATGTACTGAACTGAAAAGCTATTGGTTATCCTTTTTATAGTTCACCAAAAAGGAAAATTACCCCATATTTTACTTGCTCATCTAAAAGCCATCTTGTATATCCTGGCTCTTCCAAGCTTGGTAATTCTGGTGGATAGTGACCATATTTTTGAAGGATATATCCACAAATACTATGATGTAAAACTAACCAATATGCTGTCAGGGGGTTATCACATCTGAAGCATATGCAGTATCACATTTAAGGAGCTTTGAATTTTTGGTTTAAGTGCTCAAATCAGGTCTCCAGTGCATCTTCCAAACATAAAAACGTGAAAACGCAGTTACTTTGTTTTAGTAATGCATCTGAAAAATTAACATGTCTGATCTTGTGGCTCTTGTAACGTTACCAAAAGCATCTCATTATAATACTACCACCCCTTAATCTGTAAATTTCCATCCAAGGCTCTTTCATTCTGATTTCACAAGCTATAACAGTGTTCCACTTCAAACTCCATGGAGAAAGTTTGAGCAGAACATGCTAACAGAGCCTCAGTGGAGATAAGAGTGCAGTGGATTTAGTTATTTACTCTAACTTATATTGCTCTAATATAAAAATCAGATATTTCCAAGCTGTTTACCTTCACAGACATTACATTTTTGTAACTTATGTCTGTTTTAAGCTTAAACTCTTTGCGTGTGAATGAGAACTGTTCTGGAAAAGAGAACGGGGCAAAAGAGATCTTGTGTGTTTAAAAGACAGAAAATCAGCCTCTTTCTGCTTCTTGTCAAAATAGACATTATTATACAAAATTATATAATAAATGATCTGTGTGGCATTTTGAGATGAAACTTCACAGACACATTCTGGGGATACCAGATACTTATAGTACATACTAGAAAAAAGTTTAACATATTATGTTCCTTTTTACAATAAGTCGTATACATCTAGGATGGCTTGGGATTGAGTAAAATATGCATCATTTTTAAGTGAACTATTCCTTTAACTGATCTTGAAATGTTAATATTCATGGCTGTGCGGGTGAAGTTGGAGGGTTTGGGTCATTGGTGATCTTTACGTCTGTGAAACAAAACTGGCTCTTGTCCAAGACACAGTTTGTGCACAGAAATGGCAGCTCGATCGCTTTAACTTAAATGAGTGCTCCTCCTCTTCAGTTGCTTCTTTCCAGCTTTCGTTTTCGGTGTTGATATGTGAACCTCCATATTCTGCAGAAAAGGAGAGCTGCGACTTTGCAATTAACTTAGCAAGCTCTCCAGATTCAATTGAGACTGATGCATCTATCTTCCTGTTGTGAGTGATCTGATCCATCTTCTCTTTATTGTATCCAACCTTTTTAGTGATCTTTTTTTGCCATGTCACCGGTGTACTGCTGTCATTAGTTATGGTTTTAATATTCTCCCACATGCCAGTGGCTGGGCCTTTAGTTACAGATAGCCCACCAGGAAGGAAGTTAAGAACATCAGGATGAACAGAAAAGACAGTAGTTTGCTCTTCTGTGCTGAGATCAGGACCAGTGCAGAACTCAACACCACTCTGAGGCAGGCTTAAAGAGGGAGAAGCCATTTGCTTGGAGTTTGGTGGGCCCCAGTAATTCAGACCTGCTCTGATGTTGGGATGCAGGGGGTGTACTTCAGCATCTGTGTCTTTTGTCATGTTTGTAGCTCTTCGATAAATGCCTTTTTCTCTGAAAATGATGTAGAAATAGACATGCGCTGCAAAGTAGTGGTCTCCACCCTGACAGTTGGGATGAAGGCTGTAAACTACAGCCTTGCCGTCTGTCGTCAGGTTTGTGACTCTGCGGCAGGAATTGCCATTGATGATGTGAAAGTAGCTATCTCCACCAATGTAATGGTCTCCATTTTGGCAGGCAGGGTGCAGACTGAAAATAGAGATATCTGCACCTTTATTTAAATCATTTGTTTTCATATAGCAACCGAGGTCAGAGCGGATTATATAATAGCATTTGTTGATTGCACAGATGTCAGAGCCTTTTGCTTTGCTTCTGAGAATAATGCGGCTCATCGTGCTTGAACCTGCAACACAGAAGGAGTTAAACATTCAGTACACTGAGCTCTCATCACCCTCTCATCTTCTTGTGACCAAAACACAGAGCCACAGTGGGCCTCAACCCAGCGCAGTCTGTGGTTCTGTAAGACACTTTGAAGATGACACAAACCGTAAGTTTTTGTGCTAGGCTTTGTGGCCTTGACTCTCCATTCAACCCCAGATCTCAGGAGATCTCCCAATCATCAGAATCAGGAAATCTTTGAAAGTTTTGAAAGCTCCCAAGCCAAACTCCTAGTGTATGAGGTATAAGTTACTACAAACCACCAACTCCTCCATCCATCCACTGATATCTCCTTCCTTGATGAGCTAGATAACTTCTATGCTCGCTTTGAAAGGGATAACCGAAAACTGACAAATAGAATCAAGTTCCCTGCTTTGTTTGTTCTAATATATTCTTCTATTATGATGTTTCATATCACAATATTTTTTTTTCTTTGTAATTCAGGGCACAGAGCACTTAATCTTGAAAATATGCACTATTTAGTTTTTGTTAATTTGTACAAATGAAAATGAAACCATATAAATGGACAAAAAGTACATTGCAATCAAATGCATTTTTCTATTGAACTGATGAAGATTTTTTGGGTGTTGACTCCTCCCTTTGAAAACATCCTGATCTGGACTGCTTCACCGCAGAGCAGCAGCATTAAAATATCAACCTGCTTAATTATTCCTTCCTTATCTTAATAAGCCATGTCACACATTTTAACATTAAATGTTTAGATTGTCTATTATGTGAATATGCACAGCCTAAAACAACAACAAATATAATGAAAAGCAAAAAATAACCTATGCTATATTCTAGGAATAGTCTAAAAAAATGAACATTCCCAATAGGAATTAAAAATGTATGGTTGGGTTTTGAGTGAATAATAATTGAATAATGTAAACATTAAAAAATCAAACCTTAGGGAGTTGTTAGGGAGTTGACTTCCAAAGAGCAGTTTTCTGTATCGCAGCGGTGTCTTGTTTCCTTGAATTTGCTGTATTCTTTTGTCACTGCATTGACCATTTATAAAGAACGGTACATTATTATTCAAGACTGAAGCAGTCCAATCAGATTGGGCCATGAGATTACGGTGACGTCAGATTGCGGCTCTTTTTCATCACATGATCTTAAATAAGTCTGCAGTCTTGCAAAGTCATGCTGACTCAGATGTGAGAGGAGCAGATTACTCACAGGGAATATTCACTATGCATTAGCGTAATATACCTATACACTTTCAGCATTCAATAGTTATACATATACTTATTAACTTTATAACTGAGTAATGTCTTTTTACAGAGAAAATGCAGTATAACATTACAATAATTTCACAAATATGAATTTGGTCACACATTACATTTAAGATTCCCTTTATAAAGGGTTTATAAATGTTCATAAATAAGTTAACTCATTTTAAAATGCATTATAAATAATTGATAAGCCATTATGAATGCATGAATAAAAGGTTGGTTTTAATGCAATACCTGCCAAATAGTGAGCTATTCACATGTAATAAATGCTTAACATATGTATTTATTAACACTATTTTAGCAAGCCTGATATTGTATTTTGTATTTTTCTGATTGACTTGTATTTGTTTTTCTCATTTATATCCCATGCCTCTCGGCAGAAGTTCATGATGCCTATCCACAGCAATGATTAGAAATTGATGTATTTTCTTTAACAAAATTAAATTAGCTTATTGATTTTTAAAACACAAGCTTGACTTGATAATAATATTACAAATTACAATTCTAATATTGTCTGAGAACCTTAAAGTAATAAACTGTATTAATGGTTTACAAACATAACAACATCTTAAGAAATGTAATGTAAAGTGATCACCTGTGAACCATTTATTAATGAGCTATAAACATTAGTAACCTGTGAAAGCAAACTTAAAGTGGACAAACTAATCATTGATCAATTATTAACTAGCAGATTTTTCTCAGTTGAATGTATTTTATTATTGATGCACTATATCAGTAAACAAAACTACTTAAACAACATTACGGAGCCTAACTGCACATGGAAAGTGACTTTTAGAAATAAACTCACATTAAACAATTCAGAAACTCAATGAAGTATTCCATCAAATTATAACTAGCATCAAATACACACATATTTTTATTGTATCTTATGTAACAGTTGACTGAAAGCACAATTACAGAACATTATCATTTAAAAAATATTACTTATTTATATAAAGTACACTGTAACTTCAACATTTGTTCATCCACACTTGCAGTAATGTTACTTGCATGCGAGCGAACCGTCCACAGGTGCACCAGCTTAGTTATTCATTTGAATGGTAACGAGTTAATTCAACTAACAATGCAATTACTCATATAAACACTTAAAAGGAATACTCTGTGGTGTCTCCTCACAGTTAGCTGATCTGTAAAATGAATACGTACTTTGAGGGGTTAAAATGTTGCTTCAGAGAATGTTGCAACAATCTTAACTAAATGACTACTTCTTTAAAAACGTGACTTTACATCAGATTCTTGTTAGCCTACTACATGCTTTGGTGACACAACAGAATACAATACACAGTTGCCTGTGTGTTTTGTTCATTTCTCCTTTGGTCTAGTCTTAGAGTAGTAGCGTTTTAGTAATTGGTTGTCTGAATTCATTTTTATGTGGATGGATTGTTCCCTCTTTCTCCAGCTCGAGGCAATCCCAGGCCAGCCAAGAGAGTCCCTCCAGCATGTCCTAGGTCTTCCCCATGGCCTCCTCCCATTGGAACATGGAACAGATGCCTGAGCCACCTCAGCTGGTCTCTCTTTTCATGTTTCAATAGTTATGTTTTATTTGCTTCTGTACTGGAATCGGTTTGCCTGTTTTGAATATTTTATCCACAGAAGTCTAAAAGCAAATAAAATTATTAAATTAGTAGGGTTTCAGTGTACTGCCCTCTCTGTTATGTGGCTGTGTATGAACTCTGACCTGGATAGCAAGGCGTAGCCCTGTATTGCGAAATGTTTGGCTAGATAGCTGCCCCTTCTATCGCCTCAAGGTGACACAATGTACCCTGCTTATAATTATCCTCATTTGTCTGTATATTTAAGTTGCACATTCACAGACACTTTTTGTCCAGTCACTGTTGACACTGATATGTGCTTTTTCTTGTATTATGTCTTGTGTGTGTTAATGCGATTAAACTTTGTGTTGGAATTTATTCATCTTCACTGAGGCGTCTTCTACAACACATCATGACAGATGACTGGACCTAAAAAAGTAATAAAGGGATAACCACACATTTTGGTCTCAGCCCGATCTCACAGATACCTACATATTTCCTACATATTTTATGAGGGTGGCTAATTTGTAAAATTTGTATGACCTCATTTGTACAATTAGCCCACTACACTTAGCCCACTAAACTGCCTCTGCTGGTTCTACCTCTGCTGGTAATCCTGAAGGTGGTCCTCGAGAGGACTTCGCTGCCTTTGTGGAGTGGGTGCTGGTGAACTGCAAGTCTCCACTTAGTGTCTACCTAGCTAATGGGGATTTAATCATTCCCACTTTGGACCAAAAGCCCAGCCAACTGATTGGTAGCACACACCATCCCGGAATTTCCTGATTTCCCCAAACTCCCATCCAGCCTCCCTCTCCCACCTCCTCTCATGTGTCCTCTGTCATCATCTACTCCTTTGCCTTTGCATCCTTCCAGTCCCAGAGCTTCCCCTCAGCCCATCGTCAGTGGGTGTGGTTTGGTCCAGGCTTGCTGGAGGATCAGTTAGTCATCTTGGGACATCGTGGCTGGAGGATCCCTTGGTTAGTCATTGCCTTGGGACACTGACCCTCTTCTCCTTAGCCCTCCATTACTCTCCTTATAATTAATCTCCTCTTCAGATGGCTTAAAGTTGCAGTGGCTTCTTTCTCAGAGGTGAGGGAGATCAATCACAACATCAATCTGTTTGGACTTTGTTTACCTGTCTAGTTTGGTTCTTTTGTTTTAGCCCGTTTGTCTATGCATTTAAGTTGTTCCTTAATGTCACCATTTACACTGATGTTTGTTTCCCTGCCCATTTGGATTATCTCTTGTTTTGCATCGTTTGTGCTTACTGGTTAATGATCAAATGAAAAAGGAGACAGTGTAGTTAGGTTTAGTTTTGTTAAGTGCAGTGCTTACCTTATAAAACATGCTAGCGACAAAACAATCTTGAAATCTGTCACAGAATTTAATAATACATTGAGAAAGGAACTAACGTCTGCATGATTCACTCTGGACTTCCCTTCTGCCAAGAAGCAGTAATTTATTCAGCTTGAAACTTGAAAGACATATTCTGAATAATGCTGGGATTCAATGTTCTGATGCGAATCTCTGTGGTTGGATATATAATTACTTTATATAGCTGTCTGAATAACAATGAGAAACTCACCAAAGCCAGTCTCACACAGAGAAAAACATAAAGAGGAGTACAAAAGCACAATTTTATTAAAGTTGAAATTGGTATTGTGTGAAAACAGTGACAGTAAATGTAAAATTTAATTACATGATACATTTAATTATACTTTCCTTTATTGTACATTTCCTCTTAAGTTAGTCACCGATGGATTTAAATATTTATGGATGGACAAATGCAAATTAGAAATGGACAGGTGGGCCTCTCTTCCTGTCTTTAGTGGGCCATGTGAATCTTATATAAATAATGATTTTGCCAAAATGTTTATATCTTTTTCAACACATTCCAGTCTGTTTTAATAAATCCTTTTTACCAGTTTGGATCAGCAATGGAGTGGGTTCTTCTGGTGTGGCAAGCCAGTCCACATTACAAGATTAGTTTTCAGCTTCCCAAATCTGAAGGGTACTTAGTGATCTTCTGTTATTTCTGGCCATGTAACATTTTAAATTGCTCTTTGTTGGCTTTTAAAGGTCTTGACATGTGCACCCCTGCATTCATGCTGAGGTATTTTACTCCTCTTGTGCTCCATTATTTGTTCTCAGCTTTCTATTGTGGTATGAAACAGTTTGAATAACCCAATATCAGTTAAAAATTTTCTACACAAACCCTTGATTCATATGTTGTTTTTCATTATTGTGCAGCTCCAATGACTTAAAAAATAAAAAGTCTTTTCAGTCTTTCAGCTAAATTCAACTTGCACTGTAAAAAATGAGCCAACTTAAAATTTTACAGCAACCAGCTTCAGCATTTTTGATGTTTGTATGAGTCTTCTAAATACAGTTGACTCAACTTTTTTTTTCCCTTTATTCTCATCTTTTAAATTGTTTTTATGTTTTATTAAAAAACTGTACCTAATCAGTTTTTACTCTTGACCAGTTTGACAAAGATGACCAATATCTGTTAAGTTCCTTATTCCCATCTTGCACCGACTCTTTTAAAGAGTCCTGGGATTGACACTTGAGCATTAACATCTCTGAGAGTTTATTTTGCACTCTTCATTCATCTGTATTAGACATGCTCTTATGAAATGCAAAGTGCTTCATAGGGCGCGCTTTGTCAATGTTAAACAGAAATGATGCCTGCAACCAATCTCAACAATCTCAGGCTGACCATCAACAACTTACTCAATGCGATTAGACTATTGCTCCTAATCCTTTAAATATAATTTATTTTAACTACTGTTTGTCATTTCCCGGATGATCCTTGAGTGCAGTCCCTTGTTGATCAAAGAGCAATTCATCTACCTGATGTTCTTCAGATAAATCATCCAGCTCCTGCACATTCTTTCTCATGATGGCATTTACCGCTGATTACAGAACCCACTTTACTGACAAGATGAGCATTACATATCGGCTGATGATTATAGTGTACCCTTATTTGTCACTATAGTTACCATGTCAACTAATCACCCACACTTATTCTTGTCAGCCACTGGTTTCCTTGTCTATATAAACAGCAGTGTTTTCACATGTAACTTGTCAGGTCTTGTAGGTCAGAGATATTTCAGAACTGGTCAGTTCGTGTATGCCTCTGTGGTCACTTGCTTTCCCTGAGCCACCTTGGTGGCCCCTAGTTCTGCCTGCTCTGCTGTGGTGATCTTCTGCTCCACAATGGGGGTCTTCTGTCATTCAGTCTACTTTGCAGTATTTGTATTGCAGTATTTATTTATTTTTCTGAGAGTATTTTTCTGACCACCTGCTTCGCCGGCTCCACCCTGTCCACATGTTCTTTCGGCACCCTCTACCCCACCAGCTCCACCCTGGCTTCTTGTTTCACCAGCTCATCCAGCTCCAACATGGATCCTTGTTCCAATTCTGTCTCCAGACCCACTCCCTCGTCATGGGACATTTTTTGTTTTGTTATGGAGCATCTGGAATCCAGGTTTTGGAGGTTTTGCTTCAGTCTTTTCTTGCATTTGCCTGTTTTATGTTTAAGGACTTTTGTAATGTATTTGTTCCTGTTGTTTCTGATTTTGAGGTCCCTTTGCCTTAACCATTGCCTGTGTATTGAATTACTCTTTTTCCTCTGCCTTAGATTATAATGTTTGCTGGTGCTCTACCCTGCATGTTTTGACCATGTTTGTTAATAAAACCCTACATTTGGATCCCAAGCTCCATTGTCACGACTCCCACGTTACAATGCGCTATATCCATGTGCATTACTCTCCCACCTACGACACTACAGACACTGTTTGACCCTGTCCATTGAGTTAAAATGAACAGGACACAAATCGGTTGATTCCCAGAATTTTTTTTTTTTTCAAAAACACAATGACTTTATTTTTACATTTAACAAGCTTAATCTTTATAATGACTTTAATCGAAAGATGGTTTTATTTTTATTGTTGCTTTCCTGAACCTCTTCTTTTAAGCTAGCATGAGGCAGGTGTTACAGAAATATAACGGTTACATGTTTAAGTAATTGTAAACTGAATATAACCTAACAAATATAACCAGATGAATATATAAACACTGGAGCTAAATGACAGGTCTGTTATAAATGTTCATGATAAATGTTCAATGTTATATTCTTCTATGAATTAGTGAGTTGAGCTGATTATGTAGGAGCTTGCATCTGGCTGAATGAATATTTAATTGCCTTAATTTACTAATTAGCAGATTATGTGAGGTATCACAGAGAGACTCCGACAGTTATCCATTCGACCTCCTGCCTCTTCCTCCTCTCCTCTTCCTCTATTATCTTCCGTTTTCTCTGTCTCAGCCTGACATCTGTCAATCCACATCCTATCTCTCTTTCAGTCCCTCCCCCACCGCCTGCAGATATCTGTCTGCTCTGTTAAGATGCTTTTACAGACGATTATTGTCCCTGTCCATGGGATCAAATCTACGAGGCACAAAAGAGCTCAGATCACGAGGTTTAATACTGTAGCGTATTTTAGAGCTATACATACATTTAGGGTTGGGAATTAGAAATGTCCAGAAATCATTTAAGTTATAGTGTAAAACCATGTTGAATGCCTATCGTTCACACAATAGTTGTCATTAAATCCTTACACACAAATTATTCATGACTCATTCCTCCTGACCCACTGAAGTGTTTAAAAAGATCTCCCACAATCAGTGGATAAGTCACATATATCCAAGCAATAATTTTATTTTTTGGCTTTATTATACATATTGTAGTGGGATGGTCTAGTGGTAACATCTATGCTTTATGTGTGTGAATATCAATAGAGGGCAATACATTTGCTTTTAGCATTTTTGACTTTAGAACGGATAGTGAGCTGCTGGTGCTCGGAAAAATGTAGATTGGAGTGAATATCTATGTGGCTGTAATAAGAGAGAACACTCTTGCCTTCGGCCAGAGAGCACAGCATTAAAAATAACAAATTCCTGTGCCGGATCGTCACTCATTATAACACATGAAAACTCTGCTCGGTCACCGAGGTCTTTGTGCAAAGGTCCCGCTTTTTTGATCACACAGAACCAAAGGAAGCTACAGCAGTGTAAATGTCAAGCTGCGATTACTGTATGTATTAAAAACATTTATAATAAACATGCTCAAATAGTCTCATTTCATGCAAACCTGAAGTCATTTGGGTTGAGCTTTATTTTACAGTATACATAACTGAAAAAGTACTGGTACTTAGTATTAGTTATTAGCAGCTACTGTAATTAATGTGATAATAATACGTATAGAAAAATGACCGTGAAAGTAAAAGCGTCACCTTATTTTTTTAATAACAAATGGAAAATTGAATAGAACCTTAAATAACCTTGCGGTGTATAGATATTTGATGTTTTTAAAACCCTCTGGAAGAGGATGTAGGCAGGACTAAGCACAGACTCTAAGAATCTGCTGGGTGAGCGGAGGATTAAAATTGGTTATATGGGGAGCGAGAGAGGATGGATGGAGAGAGGGAGGGGGCTGGACAAGCCACACACATCATTGAGAATCATACACACGCTGTGGCATTTACTCAGAGTTTAGAGTCAGCAGCGCCCTGCTCCTGTAGTCTGATAAGATTTATGATCACGTTTATGTTGAAACTGAGTTTGAGGGAATAATTTCCACACTCTCAACAACTGTGTGAACATCAGCGTGTGTCAGCAGTGACTAGGTGAGTGATCTTTTGGTTCTGTCTTTGATGCGTGTTTGATGAGTGCGTTACACGAGTCACTAATGGAGTATTATTTTATTCTTTATGACTCTCAAAGATGTTTTGGTGAGGTTTGTGCTTGCTTGCCACAGTACCGTCATTTAAAAGTTGCATCTTCATACGTTTTATTCAGTGTCTCTTTCCAAATGTTCTTTGTGGCTGGGGACAAAATAACAGAACTCATCAACTCTTGTCAGTATGTCAGTGATTTCTAACTGCCTGAATAAATTAACATGAAGAAGCGAATCATTAATACATTAATACGCATCTCTCCGGGTCACTAATTTTCTCTTTTGCTCTGATTTGTCACTTTCAAATTTTCAAGTTACCCAAGCATTTTTAAATTGTTGATACCCTTCATCTCAAAAGTGGGCCAAGCTGCTCTTTAATGCATTTTTTAGTGTGGGTAGATTGCATAATGCCTGCGCACAGGCAGTGTATGTGGTTTTGCCTTCAGGATAATAAAACCTCAGGTTTGACATTGTGAAAACCAACAAACATTTCCAACTGTTTAATTAATAATCTTATTTAAATGTTCATCACTGTAATTTGTCGAGATAAACATTTCCATTTGGATTGCCACCTGTTAATGTGAAAATAAAAAGTATTGGACAGCTGTTTGAAAAAACTAACTCTTAGCTCTTTTTTTCCTCTTTGTGACACGAATGCATACTGAAATTGAAAATACATTTTTCGTCTTCGTGTGCACAGGTCAGTGTTATGTGATGGATGTTGCATGGTAGCATCTATCTACCCGAGCCTCGAAATATCAGCAATGCAATACAGTAGTGTAACTGTAATGCATTGTAAATAAATCTCTCGCAGTTCAGACTCCACATCTGCGCTGGCTATTCATGTCCCAGATTTTGTATCTTCAAATGAAAAGCTAACATGGTGCTTCAACTCCACTGAATGTCAAATATGTGAAGTACAAATGCCTCAGGCACAATGAACTGCATGAGCAGTCTGTGAAAGGTCCTGAAATAGTGTAAACCAGGCTTGAACACTATAAATGAAATTCACACTGTGCACCTCCCATGATGTCTTTGAGTTCAGTTTTGAGGCTACCCTCTGCCCCAGTGTGTGTACTATCCACCCTAAATAGTTTGTGAGGCTAAAGTAGGTTCGTATCAAAGCACAAATGCCAAAAAGTTTGTTAGAGGCAAATTTGACATGAAACGTGGAGTGTGTATACAAGGATGCAAACCATGAAAAGTGACAGATTTACAGTAACAAAAACAGCTGATCTGACACTACCTTCTCAAAATTATATCCATAAAACTACTGAGTACTAAAGCATAAATCACTATTTTTTTCTTTCTTTCTGGTGTATTACTCACCGATCTCAAACTCAGGTGTTTGGAGAAACAAGGGCTTATACTGGATGTATAGGCAGATTCACTGACCTTTTACAAGCTTGAAATTCATGCTATTATTTTGGTTCATTGTCACAGGCTGCTTTGAAGAATGAAAAACTGAACTGTAAAGTTTACTGGTATATGAAAGAAAAAGTCTGCATTAATTACTGAAACGATTGATTTGGATGGGATTAAATTGACATCGAAGCTCTGGTAGCTATTACATTATCCCACCTCTCCATTTAAAACTAATCCTGTCTGGATAGAGCTTTAGACTCATCTCTTGAGGGGATTTCAGATCAATTGTTCCCGGCTCATCACACCTTGGGGAATCAGGTATGGCATTGCCTGGACTTAATCAAACCTATTTTTGTTCAAAACTTTGTGGAATTTGTAATAAAAATACTAACCTGACCACCATAGTCAATATGCCACCTTCAGTCTAAGGAGGAGAAGAACCTCAGAATACTGCTGTTTCTAGAAGAAACTTCCCTTTTTTGGAAATGGGCTCATTCTTCATCTCCAACTAGAGTAGTTTATCGTTTTTTAATCCATTCAGCCTATCTCTGGATCTGGCAGTATATAGCATAGATCATTGTTAGACCAGTAGCTTTGCAGCTCAAGAATGACCAAAGAGTTTTGATATTTTAGTTTTGATTGGCTTGCTGCCGTACTATTGCCACAGCTGGGGCAGTGAAATCATGCAGCTAGCACAGGGAGCGTTACTTGCAAGCTGGGGAATATTTTCCACAGGAGCTGAGTGATATCATTGTGCCTGCTTCGGCCATGTTATGGCAGCAAACGTCCTTGATTATTAGTCATATCCTAGTCATATCAGCCTAAAAAATTGCGACTTTTAGTTTTCTGTGGGTCTTAATACACAATATAACTACAAAAGAGGTAAGTTAGAAATAATATTGTAACTCTTTGGTAATTTTTGAACGTGAAGCTACTGGTCTAATTGGATTCAATGATCTATGCTAAGCTATGTTAAACGATAGAGATCAAAAACTGTAAAACTCAGCTTATTAACTCTGGGGGAATTAGAGAATGTATCTATTTCTAAAAAAAGTGGAGTGTTCCTATAAGACAAGTCCTGTGAATATCAGTGCCTGGAGAAAAGGCACAAAAGTATAATTACTTCTCCGACAAGCTCTGAAGATATTCTCTCTGCCAAAGAGGAATTGGGACTCGGTTGAGATGGCGATATTCATGTCTATGCAATGTTGTGAGCACAGAGAGGATGGGGAATTGTCTGCTAGTTTTCATGAAGGTCTCTTGAGTGTCTCAAGGGGCCAAAGATCAGAGCTGGAGAGGCCTCTGTCTGAACAGGAGTGTCTTACTGTTTTGCCTTTTATAAAACAAGGAAAAAAAAAGAAGAGGCAGGCAAGATCCAGTCTTTATTTAAGTCTTTGTATTGTATTAAATTGTTGTAATTAATTATAACAAAGCTACTAATGACTTGGAAACATACAGTGATATATGTTTTGTACTGTTAGTGTTTTTCGGTGTTGAGTTTTTCCTTACAACCCAACAATAATTTACACAATATACACAATTCTAAGTATTAGTTAAGTAATGGCAGAAAAGGTGTAGCTTCGGCTGTTTCAAGTGCGATTGTGGTTGGCAGCTCATTCCAGCATTTGATGATGAAGCTTTCAGATAGTGACTTTGTGTCTCTGAGACTATTTTAACCCCAGTGTATGCCTTAACCAAGTCATAACAATAACCATTTGGATGTTTAGATTGTAACGTTGCAAGCTGATCTATCCTCAGCATTGCAGCAGTCTAGTAATGATAGAGTTAGAATTTTAGAGAACATTATTTGCTTAAGGGAAGAAGAACAGAAAGAGAGATAGAAGGGGGTTGAGGGGGCTTGTGTTAAAAACCTTCAAGCGAGGAACTTAAAATTTCCACCTACGCAGATTTTCAAGTTTTCTGTAGCAAGCGTGTGTGAGACAGACAAAGCCCATGACTCATTTATTTATCTCCTCAGAAGCTGCTACAGCAAACCATGCTGCTGTCTCCAACTTTGCTAACCCTGAGAATATGCAATGCTTAACGGTGAGTGACAACTTTCTCTGCAAGCCTTTTTTTCTGTTGTGTGTGGTCTGATATTTTGTCATTTTTGTTAGTTATTTGTTGGGTGATGATGTTCAGAGCTCATCATTTTACATTTGTTAAAGGCCACCGTTCTTCAGATTTGTATGTCAAGTAGGGATGCTTCGATCTGAATTTTTGCTTACAAAACCGATTCCCTATTCAGTATTGGCGATACCGAGTACCAACATGATAGTAAAGATATATTTGGAAAAAATATAAATTACCTAATAAACCGTCAATTCATTTTAATGTTTTAGCATTTTCAATTAAACATGAAATTAAACCTGAACTATAACTCAATTGAATAACTTTATTATTTCAATGTCAACTTTTCATTGAAAACGGAATGCTATGTTGTTTATCCTCATAAAAACAAATTACACACACGCACACACACAATGTAAATAGTGCACACAGAAAATGAACATGTTAATTTCTTTCTAAGGTACTTGCCCTTTGGTATTAAGCTGGTTTGAGCCACCACAGTCATTTAAACATACAAAATGACACAATTAAAATAATGTGGTATTTTTGGTTTATGGAAACAACAGTTATGGTGAATAGGATACAATACTAACATGAACTGCTGAAATATAGTCATTACTCCAGAAAAGAATAAATATTATATTCTCATGCAAATCCTTTCCAGCTAACAACGCAGTACCATTTATGTGATTTATCGGTGCTGTACTTTTATTTCACACATTGCATGCTCGTAGATTGCTATTTTTTTTTAAGTTTAAACGCCTCGTCCGTTTGCAAGGTTGCACGCGCAGTCAGCGGAGGCTCGCGCTGCAGAGCCAGGCGAAAGTATTAACAAGACTTCAGTAAAGTGATCCACAGCGCAGTATTAACACGGGAACATCAGTCAGAACAGGATAGTTCGCTTTTCAGAGGTGAGAGACTTTTCAAGTTACTAAAATAACAAGTGAATATTAACACTGACATTAAGCCTCTCGCTATCTCATCTGATCAATCTGGACGGAGCGTTTTTCTCAGGCACTCTTTACTTAAACTGCATCAGTTAGAAGTGTCAACGGCTTTAACGCACGTCTTTTAAAACAAAAGTCTTGCATCAGAAATTACGTTTTTATTGTTCACGCGTTTCTTTGGCCGCTACCCACCCAGAAGGGCCTCGCGACCCACGGTTTACGGTAGCTGCCATAAAATATCTCCAAATCACGGATGTTTTTGCGGCTATATATATATATATATATAATGTTTATATCCCAGATATCTTTGCTTTCCTTCTTCAGAAACAAAGATAAAGCAGCATAGTTTACTTCATATCAATTAAAACTAAATAAAAACACTAATGTAAAAATTAAATAAATGTTTCTTTAAAAAAATATAGTAGCTTTTCGTTTAGTGAACAAATTAAAATCGACAAACCAACGTATATGGGGTTACACTGGACAAAACTGAAAACGATAGCTAAACAAACTTTATTCAGAATGCAGCATCTTGCTTTGATAAATGTATTTAATTGTACAAATCTTTCAATGGGGGGGTATACCTGTGGTTGTCAGTCGACCTATTTCAAACATGTTAACGTTTTTATTGCATGCCGTATGCACGTAGTAACCTCAATTTTATTCCTTGTGCACATTTTGTATCTCTTCAGATATCTGTTCTATTGGACCGTAAGTGATCTGTAAAATGGACATCACATGTTCCACCTTGATTCCAGTTTGACGGGAGCATATATTTTCCATTTAAAGAGCATTAAAGTGTGCAGGACGTGAATATATTTTATTTACAGAGATATATTATGTAACACTTCACACTTCTCTTTGTAAGTCTCATGGCAAATTCAGTGGATTTATCAAAGAGTCAATGGATGGCTGCTTATCTGAATCAGGTGTGTTAAACAAGGGAATGTTGTATAATATATTGTCGTAAGGACTGGAACTAAAAACAACTGCTTTAGGTCATCATTCTCTTGTAAAACCTGTCACTCGTAACTGTATAATTTAAAACATATCTCAAATGAAAGTTCTGTCATTTGCCCTCATTTACTCACCACCATGCATTTGCAAATGAAGATTTGTTCTTTCTCAGACACACATGGATATAATCACGCTGCTCTTTTTAGACTATGAATTGCATTCAAGCTCCAAAACAACAAATGATGAGATGAGATACTTTAACTGAATAATTTAAGGGTTAAGTATATATTTGGAATGGATACTATACATTCTCCAGTCACTAAAAGCCTGGAAAGGTTGGTAGCTGAACAACTTACCAGCTTTTTAGAAAAACATGATCACTCTAAACAGTTTGATTTTAGGCTATTCAACAGAAATGGCAAACCGCTGTCTCACATAATTTATTAAGAGAGCTTGAGATAAAGGCAAGGTAGTAGGTGCAGTGTTTCTAGACCTAAAAAGGTCATTTGATACTGTTCTCCTAAATACATTTTAGGAGTTTAACTTCTAGTTTAACTTCTCTGTACTTCTAATAACTCAAGATCAGCTTTACAAAACAACAAGATGGGTCTTCCTCAAGGGTCAATTTCGGGTCCATTGCTATTTTCCTTATATATCAACGATTTAACAAATTGTTGCAAGCAAAGTAAATGTTATAGTGACATTTAAAGTATTTAGGTTGTTATTTTAGATTCTCATTTGAAATCTGATATGCATGTCAAGAGGCTGTGTAGAACAATCAGAACAAATTTCAGTTGTTTTTGCATGATTAGACCGTAAGTATCTCTAAAAGTAACTAAGTTATACATGCATGCAATTGCACTTTTTGCAATTGTGTGAAAGTCAGGAGTTTGGTATCTCAGTTGACTGTCAAACCTGGTAGATCTCTAAACAAACTCTAAAAGTTCTGGATAAGAAACCAAACAGTTGTCATTACTGAAATATTTTACAAAAATATTAGTTTGCTTAGTTTTGAAAATGTTATTTTTATTTGTCTCTTATTAAAATGATTTTTAAATATTTAAATAATCTTGTTCAAGAAACTATGCAAATTAATATCAAAACAGAGTAGTAAGGGATTTTCATTATAAGAGTTGCGACTGCTATGAATTTTACAGTACCAAAAAAATGTAAAAAAAAAAACTAAATTTGCACAATCCACATTTTCAGTTTTTCTTTGGAACAGCCAGCCAGCTGAACTGATTTTTACTTTCCTGTTGTAATAAAAACCAAACCAGGGACTGGGGCTGCAAATCAGCCTTTGGCTAGAATCCACATGGAGCATCAGTTGCTTGAAATTGTAGCAAATACAAATAAACAAATAAATAAAAGTCACCATGAAGGAGGTCTTTATGATTTATAAGTATGTATGTTTTCTAAAGCCATGGAGCAGCTTTGAAGGAGGAAGTGGTTGGGTCAGATAAGCTGTTCTTGGATCTGTCTAATTGTTTAATATATTTAAGTTAGTACAAGTCTCAGAGTAGATTTAAAGAGGATTTCAAGAGGATATAATGACAGTGGAGGAGGTGCTGCTGCCGCCTGACATGAGTCAGTACACACTCTTGTTGAGCAATACTCTAGCTGAGACATAAAGACATAAACATTGATAAACACTGTGCAACACTGCTGCTGAGCTGGTTGTAGGGGTGAGTACCAGTCTTCAATTTTTTGGCAAGAGGGCAATGAGATCTTCATTGGGTTACATACTGTAGTGTGTCTGGAGCTAACTGTCAGCCTGTCCATATACAGTTTCCTATTTTAATATTATAGCTATAATGTTTTGAAAATACTGTATCAATATATTATTTATATATAGATATAATAATAGTTATTTATAAAACTCCAGCATGCCTAATATTGCTGCATTTTACCATTTGCTCGTTTTTATTTGTAATGTTGTTTATAGACTGCTAAACTTGCTCTTTTAGGAAAGTTTTGGGGCCTATTAAAAGTTCTAATTCGGCATTCATACAAATCCATATGAATCGGAAACTTGCATAATACATGTGATTTAGCAAAATTGCTTGAATTCGTACATAAGTGAGATCGGGCTGGATAAAATCCGCATCTCATAGCCGTATATCAAAACCAGACTTTGTTGACAAGAGACCTCAGGTGTATTTGATTCAGTGCTTGAGTCTTGAATCATTAATGCCAGTTGGTGATTTCTCTGGAAAGACCTTAAGCCCTGCATGTTGGCCAACATAAATTCTGTAAACAAAGAGTTTACCTTCCTTGTTTTTCACCACAGATTTTTGAAAGACAGTCCTAAGTGAATTTCTTGCAGCACTGCTCTTCAGAACATCAATGAGATAATCACTTTAGTGTCATAACACGCAATCCTGTTTCATTGATAATTCATCTTGCATAAGCCCTTTTTGGATAGTAATTGTTTCTCATGGGGGCATGAGCTATTTTTAACATTTACAACCTTTGATTTTTATTGCCATCCATATCCAGAATGTCAGTGTTTATCTTCTACCACACGCACAAAAATCCCAACCCAATTACAGTTTTTTAAAAAATGCCAAGGATGTGTGGTAATTTATTTGCAGTCTGAATCCACATCTATCCACAGTTCCACAGTTTACAAGCAAGGGTCAATTTGAGGTTTAAATCCTTTTTGACACTACACCTGCATTAATACTCAGACTTGCAGTAGATTATGCGATCAAGACACTCATACTCACCGAACAATATTAGTAGGGGTCTATGATCCACACATTTATAACTCAAATTCATATTGCATTCTCAATGCTTCATCATTGCGAACTAAAGCTTTGTCATTGGTCAACAGTTCTATGCATTTGTTGAAAATACTTTATTCTAGCTTCAGGCAGCTTGCTCTTTTGGCAATTTGTAACTTCACAGTGTTGAACACTGCACTAATGTATGGTACAATGTCCATATTTTGTTTACTAAACCAAGAAAACTTTTGTCATGCTTAAAGGTGCTTGCATGTACCTATGATTCTCTGCAGAATTACTAAGAATGCACAACGCAATTAATATTTATGCATACGCAAAATGCAGTTTATCTTTTTAAGAAACATCTAGAGGAGTCAAGTCAAGTCAAGTCAAGTGGCTTTTTATTGTCATTTCAACTACATATAGCTGTGCAGTACATAGTGAAACGAGACAACGTTTCTGCTGGAACTGGTGCTACATAAAGTCACAAGAAGCAAAACACATTGGTCTCAAGCTGAAATATTATTTGTCTTGACACTTACGAAACTGTAAAAGGCAATGGAATGGAGAAAGCTCTCTGCATATGAAAGTATGTTCTCTCTGTTGACTTTGTGTGGAAAGCAAGCGGCACTGTAAATTTACTTTGTGTATGCAATAGAAACAAGAGAGATTTTGTTCTCATGGTATTGCTTTAAGTTTTAAAATTTCACTATTTTGGAACAATGCTGAACGCAGAGATTGAAAATTTGCATGTGCAGAAGATGTGCAGGAGCAATTACTTCATCAAGAACCAGAATATTTCCTCCAAGTAATAGCCAATGACCTCGTCCAGAAGCTTAGGCAGTTATCTTCTTGTCTTGCTACGCTATCAGACAATGATCTACAAGCTAGTAAAATACAAATAATTTAAAAACAAGAATATCTTGAAGGTTGAGGAGTCTGCTGGTTCTCTACTGCGAGCCTTTGGCTGGCTTCTTCCTCTCTGGCCTTTTCTTTTCTTATCTGAAAAGCTCATTGAGGTTTCTCCTTTTAGCCCTTTCTCTCTAAATTGGCTCTGGCTCCCTCTGCTCAGCAAGGGACAAGGTAAAAGGATCTGACAGCCCTGGCTCATCACATGTGGAGGAGTGTCTCTGACCTGAAGTCTCAGCCATACGGGTGAACCAGGGTCATGATGCAGACCGTTGAAGACTTGAGAAACAGCAATGAATGCAGGACAGGTTAGGTCTGAAGGGTTAGGAACACATGATTAATTTAAGAATAATTTAATAGAGGAAACATATTGATGTTCCTTTAAAACCAGAACAAGAATATAATAACAAGAGCACATAAATAAATAGTATCTTTCTTTTACCCATTTTTTGTTTCCAGTGGTGACTTATGATTCAATATTCATTGGGAAACATAATATCCAAATACAATCATAGTGATATTAATGATATTGGTATTTTGTTGGCATCACTTTCAAATTCTGGCCATGCCCATCAACAATAAGGTCTATGGTTTACCCTGAGTAACAAAGCAGTGCTTGATCGCTCTTTCTACAGACAGTATTCAAAGTTTAAAGTGCTTCTTCATGCAGGGCTAACCGGAGACATTCCTCTCTAATCCCAATTTTTAATTAAAGAGATAATACCTTCTGATTTCTCAATAGAGGTGAAGTGATGGATTGAAAAGACTTCAGTGCCCATTTAATGGCCCTCTGAGAGCAGTTCTATGTTCTATGTGCTTTTTATGGCCTTGCCTCTCCTTAACCTTTTGTTGTAATGTTCAGCTTTAAAATGAACTGTGCCCAAACTTAGGCTATGACCTCATCAGGGTTGCCAGGGTTACAGCGCCCTGCAGCTTTAGAAGTTTTGTCTTTTATGTGTGTTTCTTTTTAATCTACATTTTAATTAGTTGTAAGTCATCTGATTCTTTGAAAATATGGTAATTTGGCACAGTGAGGGGGTTGGGGCAAAAAAATCTCAGCAGTCATTTAAAAATATCTCCTGATGGTGTGAAGTTAAAATTTTTTTTTTTTACCAAAATTGAGTGCAATCGTTTTCAAACATTTTTCTCTGTCTTGATTTCACTTATTCTTGATTACTGAATCAAGCTCTGGTTGACAAGCAACAGTTGACAAGCAAGGATGAATGATGGAAGAATTTTCCAGTTTAACCTTTAGGCTCTAAATTAAAACCAGTATTGTAGCTTACTGTAGTGACTTAGGGTACAACAATAAACTGGTACAGCATTGCACTTGAGAACTCTTGATTATCTCAGGAATTCATTAAGTAAAAGACAGGTTATGTTTGCACACTATTTAAGTACATTTTTAAGTAATCCGGTCACAAGTGGTCAGCCAAGATGCATTTATGAATTACATTACATTTCAAATGTCTCTAATGTAAAACCGTGTACAGTTTGTAAAAAAAATTACATGCACATATACATTCCTGTAGACTGAGCATGTAATATGCATGTATTATGTCACAAGTTTGCATTTTCTAAGTTAAATGGACAAACTATTGGTAAAAATGTTTCCCCATTAGTTGTAAATTACCACACCCGATTTATCTCATCATCTTATTAGATGAGCATAACAGCATGGAGAACATGCATCATCTGATGAAGAGAAATCAAAAGCTTTTCAAAGGTTTTCTTGTCAACTGCTAGTGCGGCAACAACACCTTTTCTAATTTACTCATTCCCTGTCATTTTCTCCTCTTTACACTCATTCTCTCCTGTCCTCTCTTTCTTCCCTCTCTCTTTTTTACTCTCTCGGTTGTAGTGTCTATCTGTTTAATCCAGATTTCGGCTGTAATCCCTTCATTTCATGTAAAGATCAGCCATATCGCACACAGAGGCTTAAACACCCTCTGCAGATGTGGTAAATCTGCTCAATATAAAATGTTCACACCATAGCTTTCTGAAGGATTTCTGTATGGTCGCTATTGTGCTCTTTATCATCGTCTAATGCTAATTCTCCTATCAACGTATGCACAACTAAGCCTTGAGACGCAGGCATTAGTCTGTTATTCAAATTTTTAAATCTGATGACACCCACACACACACACACACACACACACACACACACACACACACACACACACACACACTAATTGCATCCCCAAGCCAATGGTTTTGTTGCAGCTAACCCCTTCTTGTAGTCACCAAATCAGGAAAAATGTCACTGAGATTATTTTGAATACTTCCAAGTTCTTATACCTAGCATACCATCTATTGAATGTTGTATGCAAGCAAAAATGACAATTGCAAGAGAACTATTTGACATTAACTGTGGAAAGCACTTGGAGGAAAGCATGTGCTTATTTTGGTTTACTGGCTTGCAAAGGCATTGTTCTAGAGTCACTTTCACAGACCTTCTTGGTTCTAAAAATAAAAAGTGTTTTGTTGTTCATAAAACCGCTTATTAAATGAAAGATGTGGTTGCAGGCTTCTGAGCCATTTTTGTGTAAGTGACATGTGTCAGGTTCTGTACCCAATAGCTGAACAGTTTTATGCCAGACTCCACCAAGCTGGGCGGAGGTCAGGTGACGGACAAAACAAGATTGACACTTTGAACCAGAAGGAGATTATTCGAGGATAAATTGTAGTAGCTGGCAGGGATCAATACCCAGAAAGCACTCCACTCAAGCAACCAGATCTGAGGAAAAGAGAGAATCAATTACCAGGACAAAGCAAAAGATCAAACCATGGAGAGAAGGCAGGATTCCACCAATGTAACTGAACAGGGATGCAGTATTCAACTCAGGAATGAAAGGAGAGAACAAGTCTGACAGGATGTGACGGAGGATAGCAAGAGATATGCGAAATTAGGATCCAGTGAAACAATCAGTGCTGTGTGAAGCTTCTTAAAGTGTGAATTCTTAAAGAATGAAATGAAAAAATTAAAGCTATTTGGGACGAAAAACCAGGGAGCTTCTGACTGTCCCATTGACTGCCAAACAATTACAACTGTCTAAGTGCAGAGAGGTATACAAGACATTGTCTGACTGTTCTATCTGCAATCAGTGATTCAACCGTAATATTAGGAAGTTACAAGAATACTCTTTGTATGGAGCAAAAAAACGAAAATAACACATTTATACAAAAGTTTGTCTTCTCTAGTTTAGTGTAAGCACCATTTTGGAAAATACTAGATATCCGCAGGGAGAGGGCACATGTTTTTATATGATTAATGACAAAGTTTACATTTTGGGGTGAGTAACCCTTTAACAGTCATTAAATACCATCCTAAGTTGTTTTTCACCCATGTTTTGTTTATAATTTGTCTAAATTTATTTGAGAATAATCTACATTCAGTTGGTCAGTATAATCTACAATTTGTGGCTCATTTAAAACTGTAAAAACATTTGTCTTTACTGGCAAATAAGAATATAAAATCGTGCTGCTGCTTCTCTGATGGACAACTGCAGTGTCTTATATTTTGCAGCAGGCGGCAGTGTATTGTGCTCATGAGTGTTTGTGTGTGTGTGCGTTTTAGGTGACCATTCTACGAGGAAAGGACGGTTTCGGCTTCACCATCTGCTCTGACTCGCCTGTTCGCATACAAGCAGTCGATCCAGGCAAGAACCGCTCTGTGTCTGGTGTCTGTGTTCTTGCATTTTTGCCAGAGGACGCTACTGAACTAAAGGCTCGGCATGTGTGGCATTTCTGGGTCGTTGATCATTATGGTCAAATACGGGTCACTGTGTGTGTTTGTTAGGCCACATGACTCACAGCTGATTAACACTGTAAATTGTCAGAATGTCACCTGTTTTGAGTATATGTCAGGCCACATGAGTCACAGCTGATTATATTGTGTGTGTTTCTTCTCTCAGGTGGTCCAGCGGATCAGGCCGGTTTGCAGCAGTCCGACACTTTGCTGCAGTTAAATGGTCAACCCGTCAAACATTGGAAGTGTGTAGATCTTGCACATGCTATTAGGTACAAATAATGTTTTTTTTCATATTCAGAGTACACCACAAAGTATTTTGTGTTAATATATTGTTTATACAGTGAATGATATGCTTTACATAGGAAAGGTGTTTCTTTTCACTTATTTCATCTCTTTGTCTTCATAATAAGGTCCCATTAGTTAATGTCTACTAATGTCTTCTTAGTTAACATTAACTATGATTAATAAATGCCTTAAAAGTTTTGGTAACTTGAAACCTTTATATACAGTGCCCTCCATAATTATTGGCACCCTGGTTAAAATGTGTTCTTTAGCTTCTAAAAAATTCAGTTTTGTTCTAAATAACATAGGACCACAATGGAAAAAAAGAGGAAATTCCATCCTTTAATTCAAGTGCATTTATTCAGTGGAAAAAATCCCACATTAAGAAATAATTCTTTTACATCAAATCATGGGTGCCACAATTATTAGCACCCCTGATATTTAATACTTTGTACAACCCCCTTTTGCCAACAAAACAGCACCTAATCTTCTCCTATAATGTTTCACAAGATTAGAGAACACAGAAAGAGAGATCTTCGACCATTCCTCTTTGCACAATGTCTCTAAATCATCCAGTGACCTGACTCCTCTCCTCTGCACTCTCCTCTTCAGCTCACTCCACAGGTTTTCAATGGGGTTGAGGTCGGGGACTGAGATGGCCATGGGAGGAGCTTGATTCTGTGTGTGGTGAACCATTTCTGTGTAGATTTGGCCACATGTTTTGGGTCATTATCTTGCTGAAAGACCCAGTGACGACCCATCTTCAGCTTTTCGGGCAGAGGCCACCAGATTTTGCTTTAAAATGTCCTGGTATTTCAAAGCATTCATGATGCCATGCACCCTAACAAGGTTCCCAGGGCCTCTGGAAGAGAAACAGCCCCACAGCATCACCCGATCCTCCCCATATTTCACAGTGGGCATGAGGTGCTTTTCTGCATACTCATCTTTTGTGTTCCGCCATACCCACTTAGAGTGTCTGTTGCCAAAAGCTCTATCTTGGTCTCATCTGACCAAAGAACACGGTCCCAGTTGAAGCCCCAGTACCGCTTAGCAAACTCCAAACGCGTTTGCGTTTATGATTGTGACTGAGAAAAGGTTTTTTCCTTGCACGCCTCCCAAAGAGCTTGTTGGCATGTATATAGCGTCTGATGGTTGTTTTGGAGACTTTGTGACCCCAAGATGCTATCATTTGTTGCAGTTCTTTAACAGTGAGCTTTGGAGAATTTTTATTTCTCTTACCATCCTCCTCACTGTGCGTGGAGGCAAAATAAACTTGCGTCCTCGTCCAGGCTTGTTTACTACTGTTCCAGTTTTTACACTTCTTAATGATTCCTCTCACAGTAGATATGGGCAGCTGCAGGCGGGTGGCTATTTTCTTGTACCCATTACCTAACTTGTGAAGGTCGACACACATCTGCCTTACTTGAATGGTGTGTTCCTTTGTCTTTCCCATGTTGAAGAGTGGATAAGAGAAATGGCCTCTGTGTCACGTCATATTTATACCCCAGGAAGCAGGAAGTGATAAATTGCTAATTAAATGTTCCTAGATATTCAGATCAACTTTGTAAACTACTGTAGAAATGACAGAAATACTTCAATTACATTTATTTTATAGGAATTGTTAGGGGTGCCAATAATTGTGGAACAAGTTATTTTATGAAAAATAATTATTTGTTAGTCAGGGATTTTTATTTCCCCTTAAAATTCATTTTATATTCACGTTATATTTTTCTACAATTTTCAGTGTGACAATATGCTTCTGCAATAAAAATTTAATTTATTTTAAGGCTTTTAACACATCTTAACCAGGGTGCCAATAATTATGGAGGGCACTGTATATATATATATATATATATATATATATATATATATATATATATATATATATATATATATATATAATGCAATATATGCAATATGCATAATGCAAGATATTCATAAAATATGTTGTAATGCATTATACACTGAACAAAAGGATTATTTTGCTTTTGCCCCCATTTTTCATAAGCTGAACTATGCAAAACACATATTTCTTTCAAATACTGTTTACTAATATTTCTAAGACTATGTCCACATGAAGCCACATGAAGGACAAAACCACACAAAACGATGTAGTACACACACCAGACCATTATAGGGTGCGACAGAGATACTCAAAAAATGGAGAAGAAGACTCGGACTATGCACATAAACATTACTTGCGGTATACAAACGAACATGGAACAATACATTTGTGTTGATGTCGGTTGATAAAAAGACAATTGTTCAGTGTATGTTCATGATTTTGTTGCTGTGTGATAAAACAGTCATGGGCAGGACCTGTAAAATGACGACTTTTTCTGAGACACAACATTTGATTTATGGAGATTTTAAAAAAAGGAGTGGGTGGATTTGAATCATTATAAAGTGTTATATTACTCTCCATTTCAGCTGGAAGAACAGCACAATTCTGAAGGGTTTGTATTTGCTCACTAACGTCTAACTCAGGGGTGTCCAAACTATTCCTCTGAAATATCTGTAATTTGGTCTGTATTTCATAACTCCCTTACATTACATCCAATTGGCCTTTATGTCGACATGAATAATGTAAGATTATGTATAAATATCTGCCACAGTACCGCTGTTACTGTTACTACATGTTGTTGGTGGTTTGTGGATTAAAAAGTATTCTTACTGCATTGTTTTCACGCAACGTTTCTCATATTTTCCTAGTCAGTGTTGTTGAGAATGTCTTTAAACTGCTTTAAATCACCGCAGGATCTGGTTTGTTTGGAACGCTCTGCTCTAAACTCAAGCGCTTCTCACAGCGCTGTTTAGCAGGCGTGTGATCGGCAGTAAGCACAATTGTTCTGAGGTTGTCTGGTTCAAATGAGTTGCGCTCTTCTGGTTTTGGTGCATTCAGGAATTCTCGTGCGTGAAAATGAGAACGGATATGAGTTATCAAAATTTTATTACTCGCTTGTTGTTGCTACATCTGGTCTAAAAATTTTGTGCTGTCATCTTGTGTTAACATTGTGAAACTGAACATTTGATTAATTATGCTTGGCAGGCCATTTGTAATATATTTTAATAGACACGCTGTGGGGCACTTAATATTCATCGACGAGCCTTAGTTTGGATACCCGGGTCTAACGTTAATGGATGGAAGATTTCCATATCAAAGAAATTACCCAAAATACCAAATTGCCACAGACCAGTGGTGTGTAACAACACGAGCGAACTTCTTTTTGGCAGTCTGCATCTAGAACAAACTTCAAAAAATCTTTATTTCCGAAATTATGTCACAACAGCTTGTATATGGGGGTCATTCAGGACTTTGAAACGGCTTGCAAAGCGAAAGTTTCTGAGAAAGTTCACTGTGGCTGGCAAAGACCTTCAAAGTACCGTTCGTCCATGTTAATTACCTAATAAGAAAGTGTTCTCTGGCTCCGCCTTCTTTGACATGGAAAACCTCCAAGCTAAAGGCAGTGCACATAAACAGACTCCGCAATTGTGAATCTGCCCCTCTTTATGTTTTCTCCTTCTGTTCTTTATCTTTCACTCTTTTCAGAAATAGTCTTAGTGAGATCACAGTGGTAGTCTGGCGTACAGGACCTTCTGTCAAGACCAATTTCGAGGGGTTGATCCATCACCCTTCTTACAAGTCTTCTAACTATGACACTCCAGTTTCCCCAGCGAAAGCAAAGAGGGCCGACAAAACACCACCGCTTCCGCCTCTGCCCGCACATCACCACACCAGCCGTAGAACTGTAGTCAACGGCTCAGAGGAGTGGGAGGAGGAGGAGTGCAGCGGGAATCCTGTGGGGAGAACGGAGGACTGCGGTAGATGGCAAGACAAGCACTCAGACACTTAGAGGGACACGCGTGAAAGCATCGAACGGAGACAATTATATCATCCTGTCACCTATTAACCCTGGAAGCCAGGTAAACAAAAGCATTGTTCATTAGTATAGGATCTCATGGTTGCTTAATGTCTCAACATAATGTGATTTCCATGCGTTATATGTACGTTTTGGCTATTTATATATATTTTTTAACACCAGGCAAGCTATCTTCCTTTTGGCTGTTTGTATAGACAGTTGTTTGCCAATTCTGGTCCTAGGGGGCCACTGTCCTGCAAAGATTTCTTACATTCCTAATCAGTCGCACTGAACAAATCTAACCAAAGTTAGGGCAAATTATATGGGAAATGTTTTTGATTAGGGATAGAGCTAAACTCTGCAGAACAGTCTGAAGACAGAAATGATAAATAAAATGTCTACAAAGACAGCAAATTATAGTGTTTTATGAATAGGGCTTGGAAAATTGAACTCAGAATACATTCCTGAATCATTTAAATTAACATATTAATAGTTTAAAACTTTCACATTACTAAAACAAGGATGCAAGTATGTTTCGGTTTTTTGTTAAGTTATAATAGTTCTCAAGTTAAAATAAGTCTCATTTACAAACACCTAGCAATCGTTTTATATATTTTACAGTTACAAAAAAAACTAAGCTTATTGATCTTGATTCCTCAAAGCATTGAGAAAATGTCACAGTGTATCTTAAAGTGTCTTCACTTATTAACTCTTCTAAATTTACAGGTATTGGGCTCTATCTATGGAGACAAGCACAGAACGTTAAGTAAGTCCCCTAATACCTTTCTAGTTCATTGATTTAAATAGTGTATTGCAGTGGCTAAGGCTCAGGGTTTTGACCATGTTTTGTTAAATGCTCATTACGTGAATTTCTGTCAATGCCTAGACTGGTCTACAACACTACAGGAAGTGCTTTGATTAAAACACATATTCTGGAAATGTTGGTACATTTTTTACATTTGAATAAAATGAAAACTAAAAGACTTTCTAGTCACACGAGGCAATATTTTATTCAAAATATAACATAGAGAACATACAAAATGTTTAAACTGATACATTTGATACCATTATCCACTAAATAAACTAATTTCAAACTGGATACCTGCTACAGGTTTCAAAAAGTTCAACAAACTGCTGAAAAACAGCATTTTGAACAGATTCTTGAACAGAAATTTTCATTAGTTGTCAGTTATAATCATCAAGCGTAAAAGAAATATATCAGTCTGTGTGTAATGAATGAATATAATATACAAAAGTTTCACTTTTGAATGGAATTAGGAAATAAATAAACTTTTGGATGATAGTCTAATTATATGACTGGCACCTGTAGTGTAAAAAGAGCCTATTGTTATTTTCCACTCTGTGTTAACAGCATCTTGCTAATAAAATTCTAAATAGAATCCTTTTGTATTTACAACGTTAGCCTCCTCTGGTCCCTAGTTAGCTTACTCTTCATAATCTTCATAACTAACTAACTTCTTTCACCCTTATTCTCTGTGTGACTCCTGATGAAGAACATTTCAATAAATAGCTCATACTTACCTCACTGTAAGCAGCATATAATTCAGAATGAGTGAGAGAAGAGAAAAAGAGGAGAGGAAGGCAACTTTATTAAGGCATGTGTCATCTATCCAGATGTTCTTCCATGAGGAGAACGACTAAGATTCATAGAACTGGATTGGTAGAGGTGAGGCAGTTTGTGATGCCAGTGAAATGCGTAGGGAAATGTCTTGCTGGTCTAGCATTGCTGCAATCATGTGGTCTAAATGTATGATGGATAAAATATTGTGATCATAGGCCTGTATAAGCTAGGTGTTTCCAAGAGTTGTTACATATTTGTCATGATAAACATTTGTTTTGATGCTAAAGTTCCTGTATAAAAATAAATTAGTTTTGTTGAAAGACAATTAGAGTATGTAGAGGAATTCCTGGGCTTTTTACATCTGGTGAGCTGGAGCGATTCAATGATTAATACTTGCTTCCAGATGGGACTCAAAGATGATAGTCTGTTTAGTTTTCTTACTCCTGATGATTGCCACAGACCCTTTGGGGAATTTATTAATTATGTCCTTGAGTTGTATAATTTCAATTACTTCATTGATGTAGAGGATTCTAATCCTTCTCCCATCCGGAAGCCAGCCGACGCTCCAGCTCACAGTAAGCAAGATCCCTCCACATGCCACACTAATGAGCCCGTTCCTTCCCCGCATCATCAAAGATTCAGAGAAACTGGAGAAATCTCTGTGAGTAAGGGCCAAGGCTGAAGATATCCGTGGTCTTCGGGCTCTCGGCTGACACTGCATCACTTATCTGTCATTGACATTACTAAATATGCCCAGGAATACTTTCAGAAACCACTGTTGGTAAACACAATCCTCTTCACCATCTGTAGATGCCAACTAAAGCTCTGTCATGAAAAAGGAAGCCATATGTGAAAATGGTTCAGAAGCTGCATCGTGTCCTATGGGCCAAAATTAATTTAAAATGGACTGTTTCAAAGTGGAAAAGTGTTTCATGGTCAGACGAATCCAAATTTGACATTGGAAATCATGAACACTGTGTCCTCCGGGCTAAAGAAGAGAGGAGACCTACCAGCTTGTTATCAGCATTCTGTTCAAACACCAGCATCTCTGATGGTAGGGGTGTGCATAATTGCATATGTTATGAGTTTGCATGTTTTAGAAGGCACTATGAATGAAGGGAAGGGAAGGCTTTGTGTATTTCAGCAGGACAATGCAAAACCACATACCGCATAGCTATTACAACAGCATGGCTTTGTAGTAGAAGAGCTTCATACCAGATCTTTACCTTTAGAGAACACCTGGCGCATGATTAATTGAAAAAAATAGGTCAAAGATGACCATAAACTCTTTAGCAGCTGGAAACCTTTATCAGGCAAAAATAGTACCAAATTCCAAAACTCCAGATACTCTGTAATTTATGGAAATCAGGTAGTACAACTGTCCCCATGCCAGAAACAGTTATAACACTTCCAGATGGTCTGCAACAGATGGCCCCCCAGCCATAAGGAGCAACCTGCCCCTACAGATATATTGACACCATCTAGTTCTAAAATAGATTGGTCATGAAACTTATATAAATGCATTTTTAGGAAATATTTTGTGTTACATATTTTCACATATTTATGTTGTTCTGCCTATTTTTGGCGAGGGACAAGATGTTGCTGGGATGCCATTAATGGGCTTAAGTCATCTTTTATTTATTTGAATTATGTATCATCATGTCATCTCACTACAAGTTATAAAAGACAATGATTGTAACAATCTTTCACAATTTCAGCTTAATTTTTTCATCAATTTCTTAAATCATTCTTTGACTATGTTCTGTTGGCGAAGTTTTTTTGGCCCAGTGCCAAATTGACTTGCCGACCCCTGCTATCATTAATACTTTAATAAATGCATACAATATCTATAGTATAATTTAACTAGGAGACATGCAACTTACAGTCACATTTCACATTTGCAATAACAAAAAATAAAACTCTACTATATCTATACTGTACTGTATCACATGACCAACTTAAAAGGAAAGGAAACTTAAAGGAAAACTTGGAAAGAGATAACAGATCCATGCTACAGACCATACCCATTCAGCTAAACGTTTTCTATTAAACAGAGAGAAAGACATTGTCTGGGTTGAATGACCTTCGCATCCACTTGTCATTGCCTACTACAACTTGACTACAGATGTCCTCAACCACCCATTGAGAGCCAATACTTGGATATGGCTGACCCTTACAAGTACTTGAGCATAGACTGAAAAGGCTATGCAAAAACAGCACACTAAGTTCTTGTCTAAGGCAGAATTTAAAGAAAAAAAACATTTGACACACATAATGGATTGACCATTGAGAGGGCTGGAATGCTGTCCAGATGATATCTAACGCTGCATTAATGAATAGGAAGAAATACATGCTTGCATCTCAGTGAGCATTTGTGGGCCAAAACTTTTAAAAGAGCCACAGTTAGAGAGCACCAGAGAAAATGTGTTCTCTAATCAATGCATCCTAAACCCTTCAATGGACGAATCCTTCATCCTCTTAAAAAAAAATAAATTAAAAAAAATAACATTTTACAGAATAGAACACGATCTGAACAGACAACAAAAGCAGTGAATCAGAACCCGTTGCAAACAAATTCCCCCATGGCATATTATGTATGCCACCATTACGAAACACAGGACATGAAAGTCCTGTGTGTCTGCATAAAAACTCCTGAGAACCAGGAGGACTGCGAACAGCTCAAGGCAATTTTTGTACCACAAAGTGTGAGCGCCTGTCCAGGTGCCAAATACTGCACAGGGCTCCCCAACCCGAGCTTGATGAGACTGACTTGATGACTTTGCATTTTCACTTTATCTAGCTTACCTGCTCCTTTGGGGGAGAAGTTTTCAAAAAGTGTTTCATCTGACACTTAGAAGCCAAAAGGGGTTATAGCTCCTGGCAGTCAAACTCAGGAGATACAGCTACTTTAGATGGAGATGATGACGCAAGGAGTGTGTCATGTCAATTCATTCTTGTACACCTCCTTTTCCCTCACTTGCTTGTGCTGTCCATGGGGTGCTACACATGTTGAATATTGGAAGGAGAAAGGATTAGGCTCCTGTTTCAACTTAAAAAAAGGCTCTGATTCTGAGTGATGCCACTATAATGAATGCTGTAATCACTACTGCGATAATAGAAGAAGCAAGCTAAAGCTTAAATAGTGGGTAGAGCTGCCAATGAATTGGTGTGATGTTATATAATCGTTTCTCCTGACATACCGTAAAAGTGGCAAAACTATACTTCACCTGGTGACACATTGGTGCATAAAATGTTTATAAAAACAAATAAGTTTCATATTCCTTTCATCAATGCAAAACTTATATTATTGCCAGAGAGCCGTGGCAAAGTTCCCACCAGGCAGATAGAGTTGTTAGTTTATGCTAGCTATGCTGACTAAAATCTCACTCTTCTTTCTATTAGGTGGCCAGATGTTCCCCACACCTCAGGCGTCTGTTCCACCCCCTCCGACTGCTAATGCCCAGTCAGCGCCTGGCCTGGCAAGCAGAACATGTTTTCTGCGTCGCTCTGCCAACAGCAAATCCAAAACACAGCTCAGCGGAAACTACCAGCAGAACTTTGCCAACTACCAGAACTGCACCATTGTGAGGTCACATATGCCTCATGCCAACTATGGTACCTATGTGAAAGTGACACCCAAAATCCTTATCTTCCCCATCTTTGTGCAGGTAAATCTCTCATATCTTCACAATAAATACAAGCAATAAACACAAATATTACTGATATCTAGTAGTGATCTATTCTGAGGTTTGCTTGTTTTGCCATATGACCGGATTTTACTCTGGGCAACCCAACACTGTATAAATGTTGTTTATTTACTTCCATTATTTATAGATACTACTGGTCAAATATTACTTCATTACAAGTGAAAGTTGTAAACACAATTTTTTACTTGAAAGTATAGAAGTACTTGCTATTTATTTTTTTTAATTTTTGCCTCTGAAGCAACCTACTGAATACACTGACTAGTTTGTAATATCTGTGTAATAAGAGCTTATTAATGTAATGAGGATAGTGAAACAGGCAGAAATTCGATGTAACGATAGCAAAAAATATCACAGGGCAGGCAGAGTCGAAAACAGGCAATGGTGAAGCAGGCAGACAGAATCAAAGTCGAGGTACACAGGCAATAGGTCAATGGGTAAGCAGCAAACAATTGGAGAAATGATAACCCAGAGCAAGGTCAAACACGGGAAGACAGTGATAGAGGAACAAATGCTTAGAATTACCAGCCAGAGCAAGGATAAGACTTTGCACAGAGTACAAGCTGATAGCGGCTTATATAGCAGTCTGATGAGATACACCTGGGCAGGTAATCAGGGCTGAAGAAGGGCGTGATGGGAAATGTAGTTCAGAGGGCTAATATTCTGGAGAGGGTTCCCTCCGGTGGCCGTCAGAGAGAGCCACAGAGGCTTTTTAAATGAAATAAGACATCTCCGCAGGTTGGACTGCAGGGTTTTGAAGGCTGTGATTTAATTTGTTTTTGGCAAACAAAGCAAACATGTGAACCAAATTACATAATCTTATGATTATTTAATCTTTTCACAAAACTGGAACATACTTTCTAAGTATGGCCATAGATGCACAAACTGCAGAATAAAACAGAATGGTCTGAACATTATTGAAGGTCACATGACCCTTCAAGAGTGATTTCTGATAGGCTGTCTATCACCTGTAAAAACACATCACATTTAGAAAGCAAAAAAAGCTGCTACATAAACAAACGACTTTCTACTTTGAGGACCTTGGTTGAAATATAGTGGAGTGAAAAGTAAGCAATTTGTGTTTTAAATGTAGTACAATAAAACCATGAAAGAAATAAAGAAATAAAACAAAGTAAACCCTGGGGCTCTAGAGATACATTGAGGTGTTAAGACAGGAAACAATTGGTCTGTACAAAAAAACTGAACATTAACTCCAGTGGACTTAACATGCTCTGGCACATAGAACCTCATATGGCCACAGTACTTACCTATATATGTATATATATGCCATGTCTATGTGCATATATATGCTATGTGCCAGAGCAAGTTGACATATCACTCAAAGGATGTTGTGAATGAGATCAGGTCAGTCAGAGATTGTGGTGTATAATTCATGCGATTTTGAAAAAAAGGCAAAATATATGGAAAAAAAACCAAAAAAACAAAAAACAGTTCAGTATTCTTCCTTTGGTGTAGTATTCTGTTTTGTTTGGCTTGGTTTCGGCCAAGAATGTTCATTTTGGTGCATCCTTAAATTTTAGTTTTCATGCACTCTGCAGCCAATCATTCACCACAAACAAACAAACCACATTTATCCTATTTATCCCCCAAAAAAACATATTTTTTTATGGTATGTCACGCAACCAATTACTGTTTACCTACAAACACATTTCAGAAATTGCAAGTTACAGTGTAGTATTATAGAGAACAATGTGGTAAGAGATGGTATGTGTACTGTGTGGGTTAAGTACTTTGTGAAGAGCAGTACTGCAAGGCTCAGTGATTGTGTTTCTGTTATAGCCTTTTTCAACACGGAGTTAATATTATACAGTAAATGTAATGTAAATTATTTCTCTTTTCAAGCCTGTAGATCTGTGTAACCCAAACAGAACACTGATGATCTCTGAAGAAATGATTTTATATGAGAGCAAGCATTTTTCCATCAAGGTAAGAGACACTCTGCATGTTGTTAATGTGCATTTAGGGCATTTCACGCATTATTCAAAATGCTGTCTGTTCATATTCTTATGTCTGTACAAAGATGCAAAAAAAAAACTGTTTAAATTAAATGCATGTATATGCCAATGTTTGTGCCCAACATGAGAAGTGCATTTATGAAACTTGCAGGACGTTTTAATGTTACAAAGACCCAAAGATAAGGGCAAATTTAATTTCTCATGTCACAACCTCTTACATTAAAGATTATATGAAAGTATTGCAGCTTTCAAGACAAAGCATATTCAGTAGTTACAGTGTAGTGGTAACATGACAACAGAAAATAAAAAAATAGGTAAAAAAGCTGAGGATAACATGGATAAAAGATAAAAAGGGAAATAGAATTAAAATTAAAAAGTAATCACAACTTGGTAGTGTAGTTGGTACAGTTATATACTAATGCATATGTGTCTCTTTCCAGTATAATTTTTTAAACACAGTTTAACAGACATTTTTCAATATCAGATCAAAACTAAATTCTGTGTTTTCTTAGAAGTACATATCGATTTCATCCTCCACAATAGGCACAGAAAATGAAGCTAATTTATCTTATGTAAAACATATATTGTTCATGTAATTCCTGTGAGAGAACTTAGAGAGCACTAACATTGGCTGTTGCTATGATACACAGACCGCAGGGCATCAAAAGTTTCAAGGAAGATCAAGGAGAAAACAGGAGTTCTATACAAAGGGATTTGAGAAAAAAGGAAGGAAAAAAAAAAAGACAAAAATACACGTAGGACATAAAAGCTGCTTGCATAATAAATCAGAAAGAATTATAATTTATATATATATATGTGTATATATATATATATATATATATATATATATATATATATATATATATATATATACACACACACACACACACGCACACATAAATATATATATTGGACTAAAACCATTTATAAGCTTTTTAATCCATCATACCTTTTTTTATTGAATCTGTAAACTAATATAACCTCCTAATTGGAGTCACAAAAACTTGTATGTATAACTTTGTAAGTTACCGAACTAGAACAGAAAAGATACATAAGAAGGCAAATGGATTAATGTGATGGAATAAAGAAACGTTATATAACCTTTACCCAGAAGGCTTCTCAAGCCAAGAATAGTATTGCGTAAAGTGAAGATCTGACAATTTCACACTAAGGAGTAAGTGAGCGTTTTATAATCCTTACCTTAGGCCAAAGTCTGACCTTCATTTGCTAATACGGCTGGCAGGCTATATTACATGCGCTGAAGAAAGAAAGACCAGAGTCAGCATCTGGTCTGAGTGGTTCTGTCACCTGAGGAGACACTATTGTCGTTTCATGCTCTTTGTGGATGCTGTGGAAGGAAGAAATATCAGCATGTTGTAATCAGAGTTCGTCCTTGATTTCGTTCGCTCTCAGGTTTTGCGCACCAAAAAGACTTTTGACAGATTGGGGAATTTATAGTATATAAAATACTCTTTTTAACAATATTAACTTCAAATGAACTACCTATTTGTACTGCATGTGAGGGTCCTGTCGCTCTGCTTGATCTAATTTTTAGCTCATATTTGTGACCTGAATTCTTCTGAACCTCTTGGGAACACTTTTTTTACTCCATGTCTGGTAGATACTGCGGCCCTGAATGAACATTGTTTGTAAAATATTATTATATCTATTGTTTTGTATACTTTTGCCGATGTGAAGAAGCCTGTAACCGTGGTCGGTTTCTCAGATATTTAACCATTTCCTTGAAAATGTGTAAAAAATTTACTTAAGTACACTGTGCTTCTTAAATGTAAAACAAAGTATTAAGACTTTTGTACGTCACATAGAGATAACAGCATATCTAAAAATGTAATGGAGATTACCGGGTTGTATAATATTTAAAAATAATATTTTGCGTGTGCAAAATGCTGAGACAGAATCAAGTCCACAAATGAAATGAGTTTTAAATGACAAAGTCTTTTAAACTTCAAATTCTCTCTACTCTGTGTTACTGTTCCACATTAATCAATCAGCTCATTTGCATGCAATGACAACACTGGTTGACCATTTTCATTTAAAATTTATTGATCTATTTATTTATTTTTTACACTTCATGTGCTGTGTGTGTGTGTGTGTGTGTGTTTAGAAGGTCAATATCCCCTTAGGCAAGAACTTTACCACTTTACCAAGTTCAATTGAATTAAAAGTAACCAGACTGTTAATATGCATTGATAAGCGAATGTCTAATGTTTTATGAACCATATTAACAATTGAAAACATGGTGTAAATTTTCATTAACTGTGTTAAACTGAATGGAAAACAAAAATATAGGGATCAACAATTTGTAATAAATTCAGTACATAAAATGCTAATATATATTTTATGTATATAAGCATTTTTTACAGTTTAAAAAGAAATATATTAGTTGCTTATCTTTGGGTGAATCATCTGCGTGTATCATATGTATATGACTCCATGCTATATTTCTAGGTAACGATCTTCATATACTCAGATCTGATGTTGGTGACCAGAGAAGATGAACTGGGACGATGTAATGTCCTGCAAAACCCACTGTACCTCAGACAGCTGCAGCTGCGGGACGGTGAGTGACAAATACACACGCATTCACGCAAATGCGCAAACTCTTCAGGCGTTCGTCCATCGGTTTCAACATCCAGTGACATTTTTTTAATGTTTAAGGTAAAACTGCCCTGAATAAGATAATTTGGTAACACTACAATAAGGCTTATTGGTTAACATTAGTGAACAAGAACAGTGCGGCTGCGTTTACACTGGCACAAAAAACTATTAGGAATTTGTTGCACACATGTAAACTCAGAAATCCGCATTAAATATTTTTTTTTTTCGCATCTGGGCCACTTCCAAATGTGGATTTTAATCTGATAATATCCGGTATTCGGACATCCGAGCTACGTCTAAACACGCGTATCCGATTCCCTGCAGGACTCCTAATGCAAGGGTGAGATGTATGCTCATAAAAACAGAGTTAGTACTATCTCATTTTATTGAGGCGGGAACTGTATGTCAGAAATTGCGTAACATCCAACAGCTCTTTTCAACGACACCTGCCACATCATTTTATAAATATAATAGCTTTGCCACTGAAACCTGCATTATATATTTCACCATGAGGTGATAATGTTGGTGATAATGTTGTTTCACTATAGGCTACTCACTCGCGTGTTCTCCTTTTCTCTCTCTCTCACGTTAATTCATTCAAATTCATACTAGCTTACAGCTCTATTTTTCTTAAGAATTCTACCGTGGGAGTGTTGATAAATGAAACGATGAAAATGAATGAAACTAATTTGACAGAAATGAGACAAATGGTGTGACGACCACAACACAAACAGATTTTAATCCAGATTCCCGACTGGGAACCATCCAGGTTCTAAAATGACCTTAAAATATTTTACAGATTAAATGATATTAAAATGAACAATAAGTCTTGCTGAGGTCCTGTCCTTGGAGAGGACACCACATCAGTTTCTACTTCTTTACTGAGTGATGGTTCCTCTAATTTTTGTAAGGGTGATGATGTCCACATATTTTTGTTGAAGAAAGGTTAGAGGCTGTAACATTATTTATCAACAAAAATATTTCTGCGATAACAATCTGCTGGATGTGCATTATCCCACAATTTGCAGTGCATATTGCAAATAATTAATCAAATAATCATGAGCATATAATTAAAATCCTTCTGCTGAAACGTACAGTATATGTCAATGATACGCTTAAAACTAAGGCAAAATACTTGAACGTCACAGCGCACTCAGAAAATGTCAGAGAGCAAAGAGTGACATCTGCTGTTGAATTTAGATTTTTTAAAGTATTATTTTAAAGCCTTTTGTAATATGGTCTGCAATGGAGGGATAAAATCATTTTAGAATAACTCTCTTTACACCATGCATTCCTAACTTTTTTTCTTCACAAAAAGCACCCCTGAGATTTTATGCTAAATTCAACAAACTTTTCCATTTATATAGTTCCCTGAAATTTTGTAGAAAAGAGTTAGTTGTCACACTTCTTATTTCAACGAATTTCAATGATCCTCAGTGTATGTCAGTTGCTGTATGTTAACTTTTTCGCTCATAGCACTGCAAAGGAGGTTGAAAGAGGTATATAACATAAACCATTAGCTTTTCATTTTGAAAAGAAATTAGAATTTCTTTTTGTAGTGTGTTTTAGGCATTTTTACATAGAATCTCTCATATACCAGTAGACTCCCATATAGTTTCTATTATAACCAGTAAATCTATTACATTTTACATTTAGAATTTTTTTTAAATCATAGCTTCACTGGAATGGTATATAACTCTGCGACTTGAATGTGAACACACACACACACACACACTGTCACGCGTGTGATAGGCAGGAGAGCAAACAACGCGTATAAATGAAAATAAAGTATTTAATCCACATTCGGGGATGAAAGTAAACGATATACATGCAGGCAGGCAGATATACGGAACAAAAAAAAAAAAAAAAAAAAAAAAAAAAAATCACACGCAACTATGGGCGAAGATCGGACAAGCGGAACTGAAAACACAGGACTTAAATACACCGGGTTAAATGACTAAATTAACTACACACAGCTGATGACAATGACATAATTAACATGGAGGGAAGGCAGGGCACAGGGAGCACATGGCACAAGACAAACATAAACAAAGAGTCCAGAGACGTGACATTACACCCCCCTCCCGGAAGGTGCGTCCTCGCACCTAAAGAGGAACAAAACAAAACGACTAGGAATTGGGGATACCGGGTCTTGGGAGGAGGTTCTGGTGGAGGGGCGGCCCCCAGGAGGGAGTAGACAGACAGTCCAGGGAGGAACAGACGGAGGGAGGAGCCAGGGAGAAGACAGGAGGAGTCCGGAGCAGGAGGAGATCCAGAGCCCAGCTATGGTGGTCCACGGTGGAGCCAGCGGAGGAGGAGCCATGGAGGAGGAGCAGCCATCGACTCCATGGGGCCGACCGGCGGCGGCGGAGCAGGTGGTGGAGAGACTGAGGCGGAGGCGGAGAGCCGAAGAGCCAGGGTGGCGTCGAGGCGCTGGAGGTCAAGCGGCGCCGCAGGCCGGCGACTGACACGGAGAAGGGGGCGGGAAGGGCGCGGCGGAGCCAAGCGATTGAGGACTGAGGTGAAGCCGGAGGAAGGAGGAGCCTGAGAGAGCCGGTGGGATGGAGGGGCGAGGTGAAGCCGGAGGAGGAATCCGAGGCGACGGATGGTCGGCGACAGACCAAGCGGAGCCGGAGGGCGATGGAGCCTGGTGAAGCTGGTGGACTGGCCGGACCACGGTGGAGGAGGAGGAGCTAGGAGCCCAGGGGAGCCGGCGGGTCTCACGAGCCGAGGAGGAGTCTGGGTCTCGGAGGCAGGGACGGCGAGGCGAGGATCCTTCAACCTCGGCGGCGATGGAGACCCGGCAGACCCGTGGCGAGCTCTGGATGGTGAGCTGAGGGTGGCGCAGGGGCTGCTGGGATCCATCGGTGGCGTATGACCAGGGTGGGAGGGAGGGAAAACTGGAAGCGCACTGGCGCGCGGGCACGGGGGGGAGGCGCCGCGGCGCGGGCACGGGAGGGAGCGCGCGGCGCGGGCACGGGAGGAAGCGCGTGGCGCGGCGGGCACGGAGAGGCGCGCGGCGCGGGCACGGGAGGAGCGCGCGTGGCGCGGGCACGGAGGAGGCGCCGCGTGGCGCGGGCACTGCGAGAGGAGCGCACGCGTGGCGCGAGCACGGGAGGAGCGCCGTGGCGCGGGCACTGGAAACGGGGCGGAGGCGCGTGGCGCGGGCACTGGAACGGGACGGGCGCCGCGCGGCGCGGGCACTGGAACGGGACGGAGCGCACGTGGCGCGGGCACTGGAACGGCGGCGGGGCGGAGCGCACGTGGCGCGGGCACTGGAGCGGGGCGGAGCGCGCGTGGCGCGGGCACTGAGCGGGACGGAGGCGCACGAGGCGCGGGCAATGGAGGAGTTTTGGGGATCCAGCAGCCCTAGGTGGGAAACCAGCTCACCCCCAGCCGATGTGCAGTGGGCGGAGCTCCACTCCGCGCTCTCCTTGCAGTCGGCTCGCTCCACCGTGGTGAGCCCTGTTGCTGGCTCGCGCACCTGGTCTGACGTATTCGGCTCGGGTCCTGTTACGCTCCACGGCTCTGTCGCTCTCTCTGGCGATGGGTCCGTGGTCGCGCTCGACTCCGCCCCCGTGTCAGCGGTGGGCTCAGGCTGGGGCTCGACCATGCGGTGAAGGGCTGAGCTGGGCTCTGGATCCTGAGTGGGGCTGGTGTCGGTGTCCTCCAGCGCAACAGTCATCGACGATTTGCACGACACCAGCACCCACTCGACGTAAGCGGCGATGCTCTCTCGAGGACCGCTCCCGGACAGCTGCGCCTGATTGGAAAAGTTTAGTGCGCGGAAGTAGATTCCGCACAGAAAGCTGTCCGGGTAACGAGAGTCGTTGGCCAGGTGGAGGAATAGCGCGGTATATTCCTCGAGAGAGCAATCCCCCTGCTCCAGCAGGAGGATGAGGAAATTCGGGTCTTGATACGGGGAATACATGACAAACAAAAATAAAAGAAATAATCGCCGCTAAACTTGTACTTTTGTACGGTCCGATCTTCTGTCACGCGTGTGATAGGCAGGAGAGCAAACAACGCGTATAAATGAAAATAAAGTATTTAATCCACATTCGGGGATGAAAGTAAACGATATACATGCAGGCAGGCAGATATACGGAACAAAATCACACGCAACTATGGACGAGATCGGACAAACGGAACTGAAAACACAGGACTTAAATACACCGGGTTAAATGACTAAATTAACTACACACAGCTGATGACAATGACATAATTAACATGGAGGGAAGGCAGGGCACAGGGAGCACATGACACACACACACACACACACACACACACAAAAAAATTTGTACATGATTTGACAAAGCTAAATGCTCGTAAAAATACCCAACCATAGTACATAAATGGGAAATGGGAAAAAAATAAAAAATGTTTTATGTACAATCTATAAATCCCCAACAGTGCAGAAAAAAGTGCAAAGCAATGAATTGGTGAAACTCTAAAACATCCAGAGTGCAAAACCTACACACATGCCCACACACACACATTCTTATGAACTAGTTTGACTGTAACATAGCAACTATTAAAAAAAACCCCAACATAATTCAGCAAAATGCAGTAAAAAGTGGACAGCAAGGAAAATGTTATACTCATTAAGAGTGTAAAAGGGATGCATCCACACACTCACACACACACACACACAATTATACACACTCAGATGAATTGGTATGGCTATAACCATATAGTCAAAATAAGTTTGAAATTTGAAATAAGAGGTTGAAATCAGATCAGACCCAGAAGGATTTGACTCCGATAAAGCATTTGTGTTCAATTTTTATAGAGTTTTAATGTTTTGTGTAACAAAATGCTTTTGGTGATGCAAAAACCTATATAATACCCGACATAAAAAACTATATTATAATAATGCAAATAAATAAACCCTGACAAAATGTAGTCTTTGAGAATGCCTAAATACACATGTAAGTCCACAACCTATTAACGTAAACAGTTATTTCTAAAATCAACCAGGGGTTATTTCCTCTTTGAACAGTTTCATGAGAAGTGAATGACAGAGGTCCTAAAACAACTACAAATGCATCCTGTGGTCAGTGTTTTCCATTCTTCCTGGCTAGAGTAGGTAAATATCATCGCTGCTACGTACGTAAAAGCCATTGCATGAATGTCTTAAGTCATTTAGCGAGATCAGCGCGTGCACATAAGCGTGGGACAGGATGACAGTCACAGTACAGCTAGGGAAAAAACCTGCAGGTGTCTCAGACCACAGAGGACCGTACGACTGTCTCCTCTGATCAGGCCCTCTGTTAATTGTTTGAATAATGAAATCAGAGTGGTTATATAAAAAGACTGAATTAATACATTTTTCGAAAGTCTGTATTTACCCAAATGGCTTTACAGATGTATGTATAATCGAAAAAAGTTACGATATAGTTGCTATTATTAGCAATGTTAAATAATTGCGAAATAAAAAAAAATAAACGTAACATAATTATGATGCATTAGTGCTTTGGCGTGACTAGAGAAGCACAGATTGGAGTCTTGTCAAAATGTAAATAATAATAACAATAATAAGTTAAAATGACACACACTGAAAATTGCTTTGAAAATTGTCATTATTTATTCACCCTTATGCTATTACATATATATAGTTCTGCAGAGCACAAAATAAAATGATCACTTTGCACGAGTAACAGGCCTATATTAAAGTTTATATAGATTTAACCACTGAAATAAATCTATACACTATCTTTATGTTTGTTTAGGAGCCTAAAATATACATTCTTCAAATATCTTGTGTCCCACAAAAGGAAATAATTTGAATCAGACTGAAGGTGAGTAAATGACTGAATTTAAAATGTAATGTTATTTCTACCTTAACGCTTAGTTGAGGGATAGAAGTGTATGGAGATGTAATTATTGCTTAATTCCAAATAAATAGATTTTGATCGACAAATAAATGGGATTAATGGGCTGTAGCTACTTTAGTATATTAGATAGCTTGAAATATGAAACCAAATATAATACTTGACCACTTTTGCTTCATTTAGTAGGCGTGCTTACTTTTGTCAAAGACAATAGAATATGAAAAAGACCATAGAATGCCCAAGACGTGTCACTTGTATAGCTTTGAAAGTGGGAAAAATGCAATGATTAACATGGCAATTAATCGCAGGAAGCCCGCCTTCTGAATAAAATAGCCAATTGCTAATCTGTAAAGTCAGTGCATCGTCACGTTGCTGTTAGAAGCTCGTGTTGCTATAGAAACAGTGATGTGAAACAGATGTGCGCCTAGGACAGCATATACTCACTGGTTGGTCTTGCCTGAGAAATAAGCTTTTTATATAACGCCATTTGAGCAAAAGAAATAACATTTATTATACAGTTATTGTACAGCTGTACTTAATTTGTAATTTCAAATTGTAATTTCTCAAAATTATTCATAAGCTTAGTGAACATTTTGGAAGAATTTGCTGTTTCCTCATTCGAAAAAATAGGAGCTGCAGCTGGATGTCGAAAGACCTTTCAAAGATGGCCGCCAATTTATACATAGTAGCCTAATTTGCCAATGCCTGCAGAAAGCACACTACAGCGTGCGTTTACAAATAACGTAGTCTACTTTAAGTCCTTTTTACTAAATATTTGAGTGAATTATATTTTAAAACGATATTTTAATAAACTAAATCTCTTGAAAATTCATCTGATCTTGGGTGCGTGTTTTAGGACAACGATGTAACTGATGCATTTACATCGTATGATGCATTGTTGTAGAAACAAACTAACTAGTCATGGCTGTCACCTGACCATGATCGCATTTCGGTCGTTTTAACCACAACAGTTCAACAATATAGGACCATTTCAATGACATCCAATGATGCCTTATGGAAATGCACCCCGGCTGTAGTATTTTACTATAAAATGTTGTTCCTTGCTCCACCTGGTGGATATTGCGTGAAGCACAGCAATGTTGTTGGGTCATACGATGAACGTTATTTTGTGTAATGCACCCAATGCATTCATGCGTTTTAAGGTACACTTTCTATTATTGTTTCTCCTCTAAGCTCCACCTTTCTGGAAAGGGCCGATTTGTACAAAGCTCATTGTTCTAAAAAAGCGAGGTGTGCTCTGATTGACCAGCGCATTGTGATTGGCTGGACACCTCAAGCACATGACGGACATGTTACGCCCCTTACGTGATACCATGGCGCCGACAAAACACTAAAGCAAGAATAATAGTTTTGCCTTCTTTCTTCTTTCTTTAGTTTTGTGTAACCATTCGACGGTTTTATAAAATATAAACCCACAACATGGAGTAGAGAAGTGGAAGCGTGTTTAAACGAGTCGTTTTAGAGGGGTGTGGACGAGTCATAACTTTTATAAGGAATATCTCTTTGATTTTGAAACTTTAGTCTTAAAGTTAGTCTGCAAGTCAAACAGCTTGTAACACTCCAAAGAGAAAAGAAAACTTGAAATCGCATCATATGACCCATGAAAAAAGCAAAAAAAAACATTGAAAAAGTGCCTGAAGGGAGCTACGTGATTATGCTTGATTTAAGCTTGAAAAAAATACAAAACCATGCATTCTTAAAGGAAACATCTGTGAATATTCACTCAAAAATCATTGAGTATGTTATATAATATGTTTAGGCTAATGCCTGAGTGGAATAATCTCCGTTTGGGGCAAATTGTTTTATTTATTAGTTAAGTCAACACTGACAACAATTTGAAAATAAGCCTTCATATTTAATGTTCTTTAAAATATATTTGTGTAGACTATCATGAAGTAAAACTTTTGACAGAAACTATCAGGTTTTATGAAACTAATGAAAAATATTTATTATTTGCTTAGTATTTCTGGAAATATATAGCTGTTGAATATTATATTACCAGTTCTCCTGTTAATCTTTAATATTGTTGTAATGTATTAAATAAGAGGGTTCACCGTAAAGTTTACAGCATTAGTTAAAAAAAGCTTACACGTTGGTATAACTGAAACATTCACAAATGAATCAGTATTAAATCAGCTTAACTGGACATAGACACATAGGCTTCCTTGCAGTAGTTCATTAAAAGGGTAATCCACAAACATGATACAAAGGCAGACTATGGTCACACACAATAAACAATATTGTGCCAAGTTTTCTTTCAACCTATTAGAAGTAATAACTGCAACCAAACATCCATCCACCAATCCATGCCTCTGGATAGCAGGAGTTTAATAGACTATTAATATTATAATCTATATATTGATTTCATCGAATTGCATTAAAATGATTAGTGTGTTATTAATAAACTTTTAACAATGAACAACAGTTGACCTTTACTGTATATCAATTATCATACGTAAATGCTGTAAAAAATCACAAAATTTGAACAACTTTCTGTTTCTGTTAATGCATTAACGAATGTTCATGAACCTTATTGTAAATTGGTAACAATGCAGCAAGAATCTTTAAAAAGCTGACTGCATTTGCATTCACTCAGGGTATAGTCAAGGTTCAATAAGCACTTTGGTGTGTGTGACAGGAGCATTAATCAAAGCTTTACTTTGCGATTGAACTTGCTGAGCTCTCAGAAACCTCTGGGCTCAATAAGGCTCATAAAATTCTCAGGTCTGAGGGACAGAATAAACAGGCACCAATCAGAGAAGGCTGCCATGAATCTGTCACTAATGAGTGACACAGTGAGTTCCCGAGAGAAGACGGGGGAAAATCTGATAGGCAGCTTGTCATTGCGACCTGGAAATCGAACACACAACTCTTTGGAAGTGTGACGTAAGCTTTAGTGATGTGTGAACTTTTTGCAACTTGAAGTGTAAGTAAAGGGTACAGTACTCTGCATTAGTGAGTACTTCAGGGTGGGAAATGATGGAGGCATGCCCCCCAAATTCAGGAGGGGGCAAAACAATAATTGAACTAAATCCAAACATATGAAAATTGTTGATTGTGACGTTAGATTTAGATCGGTTCACATTGCATTAGATTTCGCTTTATGTGTTTTTCAGCACTGAGCTTTATGTCCAATCACACATTTCTGCTGAGCTTTGGCATACAGTGGCCAAACAGAGGCATTTAGACTGGTCACAGTTTTTATAGAACTGACTAACTGAAATCTACCCTCATTCTAATTTATTCTCTGTGAAAAGCAAATAAACAATTCTAAGCTTATTTATACATTCTGTGTGTCCAGAAATAAACACGCCTGTTCAAAATAATGTTAATATTGCAAACCTACCCTGTAATGTTTTCCTATTTTAGATTTTATAATATGGTGTTATAAATTACGTTTTCCTTTTGATGGTCTCTTTAAGACATTCTGTTGACTATAAGTAATACTGTACCTGCATATTAGAGGGTTAGTAGAGTATTAGTAGACTGGTAGGGTTAGGGTTAGAATAAGTTGACATGCACTTACAAAGTGACTTATAGTCAGTTGAGAGACCATAAAAGAGACCAAAAAGAGTTAGCAGATAGTAATCAGACAGTGCACTAATATTCTAAGGAGACTTTGTTGACTTGTAGGTGCAAAGTTACTTACTGTCAAAAAAGGTTCAAAAAAGGGACCATCAAAATTAAGTGTTACCTACATTACATGTGGAGTCATTGTAAGCATTAAGTAGGATAGGAGACAAAAGATCCAAAACTAAGGTGATGTTAATTTTAAACTGTTTATAGGTGTAATCATGTAAAATCAACACAATCTGATCATGAACAGAAAACCAAGAGGAACTTCAATAAAAAAAAATAAACAGTAATGATGATACAAAGGAAAATTGGGTGCAGTAATCACAGGTGTAAAGAATTTCAGTAAATTACTACTTACTGTATCTTTTTGTATAATTTTATATGCATTTGTAATGAGTGTTGCTGGTAAAGCTTTTCTGCAGCAGTTATTTCTGCTCAAAAAGACATGATATCGCCAACTAAACTGCACTGAAGTACATTATCTTGTGCACTTTGCTATTTTTCACCCAAACTTGTCAAAGAGGCAACTTAATGTGAATGTGAGCTCCTTAGCAAGTAGCTATGAATCACAGGTGTTATATATATGAGATGAGGACATGACTGCAGCTGGCAATGAGGCTGAAAACAGCACATCCAGTGCAAGATTTTACTTACAATTATTTTGTCTGTCAGTTATACTAGGGCTGCGTGATTATGACAAAATCATGCAGAATAACATAAGCAAACTTATGAACGATTAATTGCCATTTTGAATGATTACATAATTGTTGTATCCGTAATTGTAATGTGTTGAATTTAATGGTTGTCAATTTGCCTGTGATTCTGTTTTTTTTGTTCCCTATGGTTTTTGATTTATTGTTTGTTCTAGTTTTTCCATTAAATACCTGCACATAGATCTTTACCTCTGTCTGGCTTCCCCTAGCTTCTCCACAATGTTACAGTTTTTCACTGGCATACTCTTTACACTTCTAGCACTAATTATTCATACAATTAATTATGGTAACAAATGACAAACAGCGACCAAGATAAGCAAACGAAAGATGCAAGCTCACATTGTTATGTAAAGGTCTAACTTTGGAGCCCAAGAGAATCAATTAGCAAGTGGATTTTGCATGATTAGCCACTCCTCTGCACTCAAGACAACAGTGTGCATCCACTCATTCAGGTTTATGATGAGGAGCAAAGAATGTCAACCTTTGTGAGAAAGACTACTTCACATTGTAAATTTTGTCACAGCTAGGCTAGATGAATGTTGGGGAAGTGTGCCTTTCAAGGAGAAGGTCTCTATATGGAGTCCATATGGGAGGTAAAGAGGAGAGGCTAATATTGAATTACCCAAGGGGCAGAACTAGATATGGAATGGGTCTCTGAGACCGACAGAGCAAAACTATCAAGGGAAAGACACTGGTTTACCACAAGGCAAGCCTTACCATGGAAGAATACATGTATGGAATTTCCTGCAGTTAATCACGCCATATGGACACCTGGCATGCTAACACCAGTTAGACACCTCCACAGATTCTCATTGCTGGGGATGCACAAGGGATGACTTAGGAGGACTGCAATCTTCAGGGGTGTTCTCGGGGATATGGGATGAATATGTTATGGAACATTGTTGTGATGATCACGCAATGTGTGCATGCAGTCTCATATGGAGCAGTCCGAGCATCATGACGGCCGCTGTTGATGTAATATACCCTAGGACCCTGTGAAATTGTTTTAGTGGTGCCACCGTTCTGCCTCTGAAGGCAGTTTAGCACTGATTGGGTATCCTCTTTGGTGTGATGCATTGTCATGTTGACCCAGTCCAACTCAAGAAAAGAACTTGTTTTTTTCCCAGTTGACCCAAAAGCCCCAGACACCACTTTTCTAAGGATTGATGAAGTAAGGACTGTAAAACCCCTGCTTCATCTAGGCTGGAAGGAACAGACTCAATTGCACTCTTTGCTAGGAAGAAAGTAATCTCCTCACGCAGGACAGGGGCATCTCGGACTGCCACTGAAGTCTTGAGAATGCTGGTGAGCCTCGGGTCTTCGACTGACAATCTGAATTGTGTAGCTGAGTCTAACTGTTCAAATAAACAAACAAAATGAGTTGGGTGATGCAAGCCATGCCCCCAAGCCCATACAAGTGGCATCAATGGTACAGTCATCATACCTGTGATGGTGCAACAGTGGGAACCCTGCAGCGTGTCTTTTTTGAGGACATAGCAGCAGCCTGAGATGCATGGGTACCTCCTATGTGGAGCTCAACATGCCGGCTTTGATGTTGTCTCAGCATGGAATTGCAGGAGAGTACCCATGGCGATGAGTAGACTGTGGGCCAGTTGTCAAAGGAGGAGGATCAAAAGGAGGCCTCAGTTTGATTCTTTTTTGCTGAGAACTGCTGGGCAAAGTCATCAATAGTGTCACTGAAAGGGACACCCTGGTAGATGAGAGCATTGAGAAGTGTACTTTTTCAACATCTCCACTCTCCAGGATGAGCCAGAAATGGTGCTTCTGGACCAACAAGGTGGACATTGCCTGTCCGCGCTGTGATTTGCGCTGTGATTTGCGCTGTGATTTGTGCTGTGATTTTGCCTGGAGAGCGAAGTCAGTCGCCGAGCACAACTCCTGCATCAACCTGGAGTCAGTACTTCCCTTGTGTATTTGTTTGTGTGCCTTGCCTTTTGGCAAAAAAAGGGGCCTTTCATGTTGTTTGGCATGCAAAATACACTCACCAGTTTTGATTGACATTTTCTCTTAAACTCAGAGGTGATTGTGGCTCCTAAGTTGTGGTCCCTAATAGTGACCGACAGATAGAGAACTAGAATTTCTGTTATAGGTACATATTGAGGTATGTATTGAGGCACCTATTTTAATTGTTAGCATGTTTTTTTTCTTTCGCTTACATTAGCCTATTGTAATGAGACTGATGTTCCGTTGGTCAAAAGTGATAAGCCTATAAATCATACTACTAGAGTCATTTCAATTACAGTAATCCTAAAAGTGCTTTTATTACTCATTGTGGCATTTGGTCTGATGCTCCATGTTATGCTTACCTCTTCATTTTGTGGCCGAAAGTGCTTGGCCCCATAATTGCTTATAAATATTTATTATTATTATTATTAATTTTACCACACGAAAAGACAGTATATGGTTTTACATAGATGTAAAAGAAACAGAGGACCTGCTACAACTCTTTCACAAATTAATGTTATTAGGGTAACATTGTGTAGATGCTACACACAATATGGGACAGTGTTGGGGTAAAGTTACTTTTACTTATTCAGTATTGCATTACTCAATAAAAAGTACCTATTCACGCTATTAAGTTACTTTTTATGGAAAGTAATGCATTACATTAATTTTGCATTACTTTTTGTCATGTGGGATGGGCTTGATTATTTGGTTTTAATAACAAAACTTTTTTTTGGTAACCGTAAAGGCATTTTCACACTAAGAGTGAAATTAATAAGCCTCAGGCTAAAGAAAATATACCGACCTTTTCACTTACTCCAAATTCTCTTAACATGGGGACAGTAAAGGTCTATGAGACTGCCCTTAATTTTCTAGCATGTCTAGTATGTTATAAAGCTAACTCTGTTTTCTCTCTTAGATAATATTATGACTTCTGTTTGTTTCCTCAGATCATAGTGAAGATCTGCGATTTTACTTGATCCACATGACTGAGGTGAGTTACTCTTTTGTTTATTTGCACCACATGTAAACTTTTTGGTAATTCATCTTGTACAGCATTGCACTTGAGGAGCTCAGAAACAAGTGAAACAAGTCATGATAAAAAAAGCTCAAACACTTATATATATTTAGATGTCAGGAGTAAATAATGACTGCTATGTTCATCGTAACATCCGTCAACAAACACCTCAATTGCTTAGGACTGAAACAATGGTGGACTGTTGACATCTCACTCAGAGTGGGTCTGCGATAAAAATACCTGTGTCAGTAAATAATTGTGAGAGGGGGCTGTGCAGGACTACATCACTCTGCCAAGAATCTAAGAACAGCTTGATCTGAGATACTGCTTATGATTTATTAATAATGTGATTAAATTAAATATTGCAATAAACAGCAGTAACTCCAAAACAGGGCAAAAAACCCACTAAAACAGTATTAATGCCAAAGGGTAAAGCTTATAATGTTTCACAACATTATTTTTGCTGATATAATAGGCACTGACCCACACAAACTGTTGCAACATGCATTAAGCTGGGAGAGATCACTCTTGGCGAGCAGTAAGTCAGCAGCCTTGGGGAAAGTTCAAGATTTGCCGCATTGTTCATAAGTGGCTAATTCATAAGCACTGCTTCACACATTGCTATATTATTGATATCGACTCCATGAGATATGTGGCAGAATCAAGAGTAAATTCATACAGGATTGTCACTCCACACATGAAGAAGGATATTAAGAGATCAAGCATCCACGTCCCAGCTGGCTATGTTTTTACAGAAAGAAATAGTAAACAGTCATTGTTTAGTGAAGTCAGTTCAGTGCTGACCCTGTTATAATATTTGTCTGATGTTTTGGGGTGTAATTGCTGCTCTCCCTCTCCTATCTATGCTAGGCTGCATGGATGCACCAGAACCATACAGCCAGTCCAAACCGTATGCTAATTGTCAGTCATTTTTGATAATAGTGGTCCTGAAAGTGATCAAGTGCAGTTTTAGTTCTGGCAGGTCAAATTAGTCGAGCTCGCTTCAGCTAATCCATGTCTACGTATAGGGATGTGATACCTATCACAACACCCATATCCTTCAGAATTATCCCCAGCTTTCTCATTGCTCAACAGCTAATTATCCCCTTCAACCCCATCTCCTTCTCATCAGGGAGCTCTTTCCCAGTGTAGAATCTTACTGCCAATCCAAACTTTATGCTAAATGTCATAGTCCAGGTGATGTGTGCAAAATTTGAGGTGATATGTTCACTTCTTCATGAAAGCATGAAAATTGGTACAGTTGTACAGTTTAGGGCCCTGAACATTTTCAGAAATGGAGCCTTCACAAAAACACCTTGGGGTTGCCATGGTGAACTTTTGGTCATAACCAAATTATGTATTTTGTGTCATATCTCCAGAACCAAACATGATAGCACAGAAATGGTGATATCTATGCCTATGGTTTGATGGACAAGGATTATTTTGATACCATATACAACAACATAAACTGTTCAGTTGAAGAGTTATTGGTGAAATCAGCAATGTGAGAAGGAAATTTTAAATAATTTACATATTATAGCTAATAATTTTCTTTCTTTAATAATTACCTACTATTGTAATAAATAATATGATAAAAGATTGTTTTAATAAATAAATTATTAATTTGTTACATTTTATATAGTGCTTTTTGGGTATGCAAAAGATAGGGGAATCTCCTCAACTACTACCTCCCCCTAATGCAGCAGCCATATTGCACCAGAACTAGGGTGATCATATTGGCCATTTTCACGGGATGCATCCTGGCCAGGATTTCTGTATTGCCTAAAATATCTAGGTTTTAGCTTTTAACACTGTGCAGATCGATTGTTATATGACATTATTTCTTGAGAGCTATAGAGAGCAGAGCTGACAGTTCCTTATGATTTCAAATTGCTCTTGCAATACTTTGGTGTCATACAATGATTGATGACCGGCTTCAAGTCAACCGGACGAATTAACACTTGTGTGTATTTGCATCACTTTGATGCTCCTCACCTTTTCACGTGTGACAATATAAAAATGATGGCCAGGATGCCCACCACACACCGGCTTAACTAATATGTTACTTTTCAATGGTACAATAAAAGATAAAAATATATATATTTTAGAGACATTCTCAGGTAAGTGTATTTTTCCATACAGACTCAGGTACAAACTCTCTGTAACATCACACACAGATGGCAATGCAATCTTGCTAATCTGCGTCCTTTCCTATCGTCCTATCTGCACCTCTTCTGCTGCATTTCTGTCATTTTCTGTGGGTCTCTGGAATTGTCAGTCAGCTGTCAACAAACTTAATTCTGGCCATTGCTTCTCAGTCTAATCTTAGTATCTTTGGCTTGACTAAGACCTGGATTTATTCAGAAGACTCCAAAACCCCTGCTGTTCTCTCTAACTTCCCTTTTGCTCACACCCTCCTTCAGATTGGAAGGGTACTGCTCTAATAACTATAATTTAAAATAATTTCTAATAACTGGAAATACTCAGCCCACTCTTCCTATGCAGTAGCATTTAATAATGCTGTTTACTTATAATGCTGTTATTCCCATCATTGGTCTTGTATACTTCTCTGAAAGTCTTATAATATAATATAATATAATATAATATAATAAAATATAATATAATATAATTTGTACACAGTGTATCTTAAAATTATATTATGTTCTATTATAAATATATACATACATACATATTATAATATACATACATACATATATTACTTTTACTCTCTGCACAACTCGGTATAAACTGGATTGATTTTAATATATTTAATGTATTTGAATGATGCACCAGACACTAGAAATATAGTATCGGATCTCGGTATTGGGAGTTTATTTGGATTATTTGGAATATTTGGATTGGATCTGGGTCACAAAAAACCTGATCAGCACATCCCTAGATTTTACATCATAAATTATGTAATGTGTGATCTCAGATTTACATTATGTAAGGCATTCTGTTTAAACACGTTGCTAAAACATGTACTACATCAAAGTTTTAATTCTATTGCAAACAGAATCAATGCATATGTGACACCCTTACATTTACAATTACACAGCTCAAAAATTATAGCATCCCTTGATACTTCCACTAATTGTCCACAATTGCTATTGATGTAATTATTAGCTAATCAGTGGTAAAAAATTCCGGGAACAGGGTTGAGAACCACTGATCTATTAGATCGATCAGGAGCAGGCATCTGTTGTGTTGTGTGATGATACTCGCAGTCTCCATCCATAAGTAACATAATGCAAGACTTTAATTTGATTCTTCTTTCTCCCCTCTCTCCACGTTCACTGTGGCAAATCAGCTTAAAAGGGAAATGTATATAAATAATTACAATTAATTGTGATTAACTACAATTATTATATCAGCTGCCAGTAGGAACTGCATCAACTGATCTGTTCGTTCAGCAAACATTCAGTTTAACATAATTTAAAATATAAGAAAGGATATTTTGTGGCAACAGAAAGTATCTTCTTACATATCATTGCATTAACGCATGTAGCATGGGTCAAAACCGTAAAGGACATTAATTTGCAAGGCAGAAATTATAACCCACATAAATAAACATACAAGCATATGAGACTTGATGGATAAACCATCAGAAAAAGCAAGAATGAAGCTATGAAAAGAGTCAGTTAACCACCTGTAAAACCATCAGTGCCTTTTAAAACGGCCTTTTCTAATACTAAAACCTCTGTTTCGTTTAGTTAAATATGATACTCGCATTGCCTTGCTTGTCGATGAGTGTGTCGTATGTGAGACTCACATCACCAAGGACATCACTCAAAGTGTGGTTATCAGTATTTCAGATGACCAATTCCCACCTTGCTTAGTTTAGTGTACCAATCAAAGACTGATGATTTGGTAATGTGGGTGTGTTTCGCATAAGCTGTTGTAACCAATTTTAACGATATAAAAGTGAATTACAGTATAATAATAGCCTTTACTAGTAATTCCCTGGACCAGAATCAGAAGATACCAAATTCGACAGGAGCCACGGTATTGAGCATCAAAAATGAGACAGACACAAGAGTACAATTGAGTAGCCACTCTTATATTGTTTACACTTGACAGTTTGTACAAAATGTGAAATAAACCCCCAAAAGTTACAAAAATAAAAGTAGTAGTGTGCACACTAGAAAATAAAAAGAATATCCGTTGGGCCCTTAAACAAAAATAAAAAAATAGTTCCAGTGTATTTGCTGTAGAGGTTGTGCAGTTCACCTTGTTCCAAAGATACTTGCAAGGTAAGTATTATGTGCAGGTGGATGGGGAAATCGGTGCTGGACTTTCCTCAGTGGACTTGGCTCGCCATCGAAATAACTGGAGATGTTGGTTCTGGACAACATCCGTCCTACAAAAAAAACCTGACCTGCAGACCGGGTCAGAAAATTTACATTCAATACCATTCATTCTCAGATGCATCAATCAAGATATAAAATGTCAAAAAACACAACCCTTTACATGTAACTTTGACATAAATCTTTGTCTCTATTCAAATATCAAATCTTCTGTCTTTCCGTTGTACAACATTCAGTCTTAAGTATATAATTTCTGAGAACTTAACATTAAAGTGCTCACACATTTACCTGCTGTTCATATGAACAGTATTTCAATCTTATGATAAATAACCAATAACGTTCAAAATATAATTTATCATAACAATATCAAAACCATATGCGAATAATAGAACAGTACCCATTCTGAGTTCAGGTTAGGGTATTACAGAAATGTGCTTCATTTACTCTAACACTATAGGCCTATTCATGAAAGAGAAATGCACAAAAAATTACCCTCTAGTTACTTTAAACTCAGTAGAGCGACAAGAATGTATTCAAGTAAATCGCATAGTGCTAGTAAAACATTTTACATTCATCACAATTTAAATTTAAATTGGCATTAAGAACTAAATACTTCCCTTTCTTATTATATACACATACATCAGCATAAACTGATAACCACATTATAAATATATTCAAAGCGTCGCACCATAATGCACTTCAGTCTACTTATTATATTAATATCATCACTGGTTCCCTTCAACACACGGAAAACAAGGGATAATAGCACCTAAAATGCAACAGCTAAAATGGCGCATATCTCACCGTTGCTCGGGTATATCAAAGTGTGCGAGCGATGATGGACCTCGTGGCAACTTCCCAGACAAAAGAGCAAGTGGTTAGCCGACGTAACTTCGTTCTATAACACGACTCGGATCTTCGGTGAAGTGTGCTCCGACTCTTTTTCCTTTTAGACAAACCTCCAAAATTTTGTCCTGGTTTTGACTCGTTGCTAACACACAGCTACCCCCGTCTCTCTCGCTATGATTTTTAAAAAACCGGAAGAAGCTGCACCCGCGCCTCGTCTCTGTGTCGACAAAGCGTGACTTGCGTAACCTCTGATTGGCTGCTGAGGCTACCTACACCCACGTGGGAATATGTAAACTGTGTGATGCATTCAATTGCGATAAGAAAACTAAAAATCTGCTTATGAGAACAAATAAAGATACAGAAAATAAACAGTCTCTCTCTTTTTTTTCTTTTTAGTGAACTCTATTAAAATATTATCAATGGGTCTGTTATACCTGGTTACATCCTCCCTCCTGAACCTATGCACGTCCCTGTGCATGGTGGACATAAATGACAATTATCCGAAATGGCGGAGTAGGTGACTGAATAGGGTCTTCACTTATGTCTCCCGCCCAAGCTGTGGACAGTCCTTGAAAGAATGATTTCACTGCTGTGATCAAAGGACTTCCCAGTTCTGTATAATCAAGCCGTCGTGGAGGTTGACGATTCCTCTCAGATCTCCTGACAGGATCATTTGTATCTATGTTCTCTTCTGTATCCATTATTTCATCCTTTCCACCCATTTCACTTGCTTCCTCTTTTCCTTCCTCAAGTTCTGTTCCTTTAGGACCATCATTCTCCTCATCCTTGTCAGACATAGCTGAAGGAACTGCAATTTGCTCTCCTCGGGCGTCAGAATGATTATCTGCGGGTGGATTATTTTGAATCAAGACAGGTTCATTTGCTTGTTCAGTTGGTGCGTCTCTGTTGGTGCATACGTATTCAGCATCACTCTGATGAGAAGTAGACTCTATCATCAAGGGACTATCTGAAATACTCTGGGACATATCCGGTAAGTTGTCAAAGTCTGGTGGGTTGTCATTACTTTGAGCATGTACAGGACCCTCAACAGAACAAGAGCCGGGAGGTTTGGTATACTGAGTATCTGGGACATCCGCCATGGATAGATCCGGATGAACAGGACTCTCACTGACCACGGGGACAGGGAACTTGACCAAACAAAAGTGAATGCATCATCTTCTCCTTCTGAGGAATTCTCTTCCTCTACCACAGGATTTGCACGGGTTCCTGGCCTACGTGGTACTGACCTCTGCACAGGCTCACTGTTTTCCTCCACAGGTAAATACCCACACGGAAGCAACAGGTCCCTGTGTAGTGTCCTTAGAGGACCATCCCCAGTTTCAGGTCTAACAGTGTATACAGGAAGAGTGCCTGCTCTTTTCACCACCACATGAGCGGTGGGTTCCCATTTGTCTGAGATCTTATGTTTTCCCGGAGGCGGACATTCCTGACTAATACTCTATCTCCAGGCTCCAGGTCTGAGGCAGTGACATGCTTGTCGTACCTCATTTTGTTCTTGTGAGCTATCTTTGCAGCCTTCTCCATAGCTACCTTGTAGCTTTCCTTGAGACGTGACTTGAGTCTTTGCACATACTCTGAATGAGATGAATATTGACCCTCTGGCAAGGGCAACTTGAAGCGATATCAACTGGCAGGCGAGGTTGGCGCCCGAACATAAGTTCATATGGGGTGTAGCCAGTTACCTCATTCCTAGTGCAGTTGTAGGCGTGGACTAGGGTCTCACATGGTCACGCCAACAGGACTTGTCTTGGTTTTGGAGAGTGCCCAACATGTCCAGTAAGGTGCGATTAAATCGTTCCACAGGATTACCCCTAGGGTGGTATGGGGTTGTCCGAACCTTGTGGATACCAGCCACCTGACAGAGCTCCTTGATGGTACGAGACTCAAAATCTGGGCCCTGGTCACTATGTAACTTCTCCGGGATACCATAATGTACCATAAAGTTCTCCCACAGACACTTCGCTACTGTGCGGGCCTTTTGATTGGGTGTTGGAATTGCAACGCCAAATTTAGTGAAATGATCTGTGATCACTAATATGTCCTTGGTCCCGCTTTTGTCAGCTTCCAGGGACAGGTAGTCCATACAGAGGAGCTCGAGAGGTCGCGTGGTCCTAATGTTGACTAATGGGGCTGCTTTTTTCAGGCCGTGCCTTCCTCCGCACACACCTGCCACATGTCTTCACTTTCCTTTCCACATCCATGACCATCTTTGGCCAATAGAACCTGGTCCTTACAAGGTCCAGCGTCGGTCGACTCCCATGTGTCCCATATGGTCGTGCAGGCTGGTAAGAACTGTGTTGCGGAGCTCGGCTGGAAGGACAAGCTGGTAAGTTGTCTGGGACCCCACTTGGCGTCGCCTGAACAGGATGTCATTATGGAGCTCAAGGCGTTTGAATTCTCGGAGGAGAAATGGAAGATCAGGAAGTTGGAGTGCGCAAAGTGGGGGGTGGCGTATCTCCACTTTTGATCTGACTGATAACATGTTTTATACATTGGTCAGCTCTTTGTTTAGCTGCTATCTCTGCTTCAGACAGATGGGGGATGGTTGGAAGACTCCCAAACTGTTCTTCTGATCCATAACTGTCTGGAACAGCACTGGGGGACATGGCAAGAGTCTCCACCAAAGCTACACGATCTGTGTCTCCCTTTCTCTCATCATCAGGACTGACGCTGTAGGTGAACTGTCTCTCACAGATCGCTTTCACAACTGAGTGATCCACCACATTGATGTTCATTGGATCGGAAAGGTGATCTTGTGTGAACTGTTGTATGCGTTCTCTCTCCTTTTGTGATTTCAGATCGTCTGCTAGCATTCCATGTGGTCTGCGCGATAATCCATCTGCATCTCCGTTCTGCCTTCCTGGACGATAGAGGAGTTTGAAGGAGAATGTAGACAGTGCTGCTAGCCACCTATAGCTTGTCGCGTCAAGTTTTGCCGAGGTCAGGATATATGTCAGTGGATTGCTGTCTGTAACAACGGTGAAGTGGTTGCCGTACAGATAGTCACTGAACTTTTCCGTAACTGACCACTTGAGTGCCAGGAACTCCAGCTTGTGCGCCGGATACCGACTCTCGCTTCGTGAAAGACCTCTACTTGCATACCCTATGACTCTAGGCTGGCCCTCTTGCTCCTGATACAACACAGCACCGAGCCCGGTGGTACTGGCATCGGTGTGTAGTATATAGGGCCTCTGGGGGTCAGCAAAGGCTAGGACTGGAGCTGTAGTAAGGCTCTGGATGACTGCCTCGAAGGCTTGCTGGCAATCTGGCGTCCAGCGCCCTCCAAAGGGCTCTTTGGGGTCATGGTACTGATTTGTTTTCTGTCTGGTGTTTGTTGGTTTCGCTTTTAATTTCTTGTGGAAGGGTGGGTAGCCGGAGGTCAAACTGTGGAGGGGCTTTACTATGCCAGAGTAGCCCTTAACAAATCTCCTATAATACCCAGCGAAACCGAGGAAGGATCTCAGCTCTTGTAGAGTCTGGGGGACAGGCCATGTCTTAAGAGCTGAGATTTTCTCAGGATCTGTCCGAACTCCATCTCTGGTGACTACATGACCTAGATACCGGACTGATGTCTGGAAGAAGACACATTTTCAGGAGACAATTTCAACCCAAACTCTTTGAGACGAGTTAGCACTCTCATGAGTCTTTCTTCGTGCTCTTCAAGGGTTTTGGAGAATACTATCAAATCATCAAGGAAAACTAGCACATCTTTCAAATGCATGTCCCCATGCACCGTTCCATTAATCTTTGAAACGTGCTGGGGCGTTTGTCACTCCTTGAGGCATTCTGTTAAACTCCAGAGAACCCGAGTGGGCACACGAAGGCTGTCTTGTGCTTGTCTGCCTCTTCAACCTCAATCTGATAGTACCCTGACTTTAAATCAAGAACAGAGAACCACTGAGAGCCATTGAGGGCTGAGAATGTGTCCTCCAGCTTCGGAAGGTTGTAGGCATCTTTTATAGTCTGAAGGTTTAAACGTCTATAATCGATGCACAACCGGACTTGGCCATTCTTCTTTCGGACTACCACTATAGGTGATGCAAATGGCGACTCGGACTCCCTAATAACTCCCGCATCCAGGAGCTCTTTGATGTGCCTTCGGACAGCTTCAATGTCCTGAGGGTGGATGGGTCGGGCACGCAGTTTGAAGGGTGTTTCATCAGAGAGTTTTATGTGATGTCGCACCTGGTCCGTCCGGCCAAAGTCCAGGTCGTGATGCGCAAACACCTCAGGCATGCTGTTGAGCTGCCGAGTGATGCGTTGCTTCCATTCGAGTGGAACTGGGAATCACCAAAATTGAAATTTAAAGTGGGTCCTTGGGATGACTGGGTCTCAGAGGGGTTCTGTGACTGATTAATTACACTATGCTCTTTTAGTAGAATGGTTTGATGTGCACAAATTTCTGCAATGATGCACTTTGCAGGGATGACAATGTCATGGTCAGATTCATTGCTTATGACAACCGGCAGCTTATGGGGCCGTAGCTGAGGGAAATCAACCAGACCAGTTTTTACTAGTAGGCCACCTGGCAAGGGGAAGGACGATGGGTACTCCACGACAACGGATTTCTCATCCTGGAAGCCACTGCCAAGGGCGACTCCTCCACCACTACAGTTTCCCTGGCTGGGATGACTTGGGGCATCTTGCCTTGCATCTTCACTACCCCCTGGTGGTCGTTGCTGGCCTGTTTCCGTCTTAGCTCAATGACCTTGAAAACTACTTTGTAGCCATGTGGAAGGGGCAGGCGGTTGGTTGTGTCAGTCTCTGAGTAAATGTCAAACAGCACATCTAAGGTATTGGTACCTATGAGCATAAGAGATTGTGAAGTGTCAGGAACAACCAGGGCAAGCGTGTTTATGTCTATTGGAATTCCTATGAAGTCTTTTGGAAAGGTTATGGTCATTTCTATATAGCCAAAATAAGGCACTAGCTGGCCATTTGCACCTTCCACTTCCAAGAGGTCATGAAGGGGTTTAATCGTCTGTTCTGAGAGGTGTTGCTTGTAAAATGACTCAGGTATGGTGGTAACTTGCGAGCCTGAGTCAAGAAGACAGTTGACCTCCTCCCCTCTTACAGTCACTTGAGCTGTGCTCTTGACACCAACCAGCTGGTTGGGGAGTCTAAACAGTGGGTCCTGCTTTGAATATTGTAAGCTAGAACACGCTTGAGCTTTAATGTTGTGCGCTGGTCTATTGATTTTGTCCTTCTTAACAGGAGTTTTGTCCTCATTGTTTATATCGGAGGGACACTGTTGACTCTCCTCAGCCCCTGTTTGTCCCGCAACAGGAACTGTTAGTCGTTTAAAGACGTGTTTGAACCATTTTGTGTTTCCCACTGGTGCTGTTTCTTTTCTAGCTGCCTCTTCTTTTCTGCTACTAGACGGGGATTGGCAGGGTCGTTGCAAGAGGGGGCAATGTGCCCATCTTCGCCACAATTAAAACAGTACCAGGGCTTGGGTTTGTATGTCTGTTTCTTTTTGGCGTGTCTTTGCATGCCTGTATCTGTGTCGTCTGGGTTTGACATTTTGCTCTGATGCTTCCTTGCAGATCCCTTGCTGTTCGCTCCTTTTGTCTTTTTCTGTGACATAAATGTAGTTAGTTGGCTTTGCAGGCTTGCCACCTGCCTCCTCAGATCCTCAATAGCACTGATGCTACTCACACTCTTCTCCTCTGGTTCACCAACATATGCACCATGAAACTGCACCTGAGCCTTTTGTTTCGTGATGCCAATATGTTTTTTCATGCGACTGGACTTTGCTTGCTGTCTGTCTTCTTCAGATCGAATCATTACCAAGAGGTCCGAGAATTTGGGTGGGCTACTCTTCTTTTGCTCTAGTTGCAAGGTGCTGAGCAAGGTGTTATCCCAACACCCCTGCAGAATTGTTTGAGGAGATGTTTGTCCACTTCTCCGTGTGCAACTCCCCCTCTTTTTGTGGCTCGGTTTAAGACTAGCTGGAGACGATGAAGGTAAGTGGACGGTTTCTCGCCTGAGTCTTGGAGGGTGTTCAGGAATTGAGCAAAAAGCTCCTCTCCATCTTCCACCGTACCAAAAGCTGAGTCTAAGAGCTGTAAATAGGCTGCAGGTGGGGACTCAGGCCGCAGACCTTTAACTACATCAGCTGCTGGAGGGAGCAAGTTTTCAAGGATCTTTCTGGATATTTGCAGGGAGACATACTAAGATCATTTTGAAGCAACTCAATATGTGTTCGCCATGTGTCATAATCCGTTTCATGGTTAGGTGTGGGAGTCTTTCCTGAGAAGGTGCGGAGTCTCACCTGGGTTTGCATGTGATGGGCAGAGTCCTGCCTCCGTACGATATGCTCAACCACGACCTTCTGAACGTCAGGTGGGTTCACATCACTTAATGAAAAGGACGGTGCTCTCTTTGCATTAGTGAGGGTGACATGATCAGTGGCAACATTGTTGCTCGGTGTATCGTCGGAAAATGAGGTGTGAAGCTGTGGCTCTTCCTGAGCAGGCGGGGATAAAACAGTGGTCTCAACCCGTGTGGGGGAGGAACCTTCAGCCATGTGTTGCAAGGCCTCAACATCTTCCCCGATCTGAGACATCATTTCTTTCAACACCTCACTATAGTCCTTCCCGCTCATCTTAGCTAATCGTTTGAGCTCAGCTAAGTATGTCTTAGTAGCATTACTTCCAACCTTGGTAGCGTACGTGCTACTGAGTGTCTTGACTTCATAGAGAACAGGGAGCTCCTTGTGTCGTGCGTGCGTGTGCACGGTAAGTGAGGTTCTAAACTTTCTATAGCTGAACCACTAGAATACTCAACGATCAGGTTTTGAAAGAACTCAGACTGTGAATCATCAACCAAAAGGACTCTATCGATTTTACCATACTGTTTTAGAAAGTCCATCACTTGTTCATCTTGTTCAGCTTCCTGAGTTATCCCACTAACAATAACTGCGTTTGGAATTTTGACACCAGATTCTTGTATGAAATCCATACTGGTCATTATCCCAATATTGATGCTCAAATCAATTGGCTCCTGGCTGGCTCGCCACTTCTGTAACCAATTTTAACGATATAAAAGTGAATTACAGTATAATAATAGCCTTTACTAGTAATTCCCTGGACCAGAATCAGAAGATACCAAATTCGACAGGAGCCACGGTATTGAGCATCAAAAATGAGACAGACACAAGAGTGCAATTGAGTAGCCACTCTTATATTGTTTACACTTGACAGTTTGTACAAAATGTGAAATAAACCCCCAAAAGTTACAAAAATAAAAGTAGTAGTGTGCACACTAGAAAATAAAAGAATGTCCGTTGGGCCCTTAAACAAAAATAAAAGAATTGGTTCCAGTGCATTTGCTGTAGAGGTTGTGCAGTTCACCTTGTTCCAAAGATACTTGCAAGGTAAGTATTATGTGCAGGTGGATAGGGAAATCGGTGCTGGACTTTCCTCAGTGGACTTGGCTCGCCATCAGAATCACTGGAGATGTTGGTTCTGGACAACATCCGTCCTACAAAAAAAACCTGACCTGCAGACCGGGTCAGAAAATTTACATTCAATACCATTCATTCTCAGATGCATCAATCAAGATATAAAATGTCAAAAAACACAACCCTTTACATGTAACTTTGACATAAATCTTTGTCTCTATTCAAATATCAATATATCTTCTGTCTTTCCGTTGTACAACATTCAGTCTTAAGTATATAAATTCTGAGAACTTAACATTAAAGTGCTCACACATTTACCTGCTGTTCATGTGAACAGTATTTCAATCTTATGATAAATAACCAATAACGTTCAAAATATAATTTATCATAACAATATCAAAACCATATGCGAATAATAGAACAGTACCCATTCTGAGTTCAGAGTTAGAGGTATTACAGAAATGTGCTTCATTTACTCTAACACTATAGGCCTATTCATGAAAGAGAAATGCACAAAAAATTACCCTCTAGTTACTTTAAACTCAGTTGAGCGACAAGAATGTATTCAAGTAAATCGCATAGTGCTAGTAAAACATTTTACATTCATCACAATTTAAATTTAAATTGGCATTAAGAACTAAATACTTCCCTTTCTTATTGTATACACATACATCAGCATAAACTGATAACCACATAGTAAATATATTCAAAACGTCGCACCATAATGCACTTCAGTTTACTTATTATATTAATATCATCACTGGTTCCCTCAACACACGTAAAACAAGGGATAATAGCACCTAAAATGCAACAGCTAAAATGGCGCATATCTCACCGTTGCTCCGGGTATATCAAAGTGTAACACGACGATGATGGACCTCGTGGCAACTTCCCAGACAAAAGGGCAAGTGGTTAGCCGACGTAACTTCGTTCTATAACACAACTCCGGATCTTCGGCGAAGTGTGCTCCGACTCTTTTTCCTTTTAGACAAACCTCCAAAATTTTGTCCTGGTTTTGACTCCTTGCTAACACACAGCTACCCCGTCTCTCTCGCTATGATTTTAAAAAAAAAAAACCGGAAGAAGCTGCACCCGCGCCTCGTCTCTGTGTCGACACGCTGAACGTGACTTGCGTAACCTCTGATTGGCTGCTGAGGCTACCTACACCCACGTGGGAATATGTAAACTGTGTGATGCATACAATTGCGATAAGAAAACTAAAAATCTGCTTGATGTGAACAAATAAAGATACAGAAAATAAACAGTCTCTCTTTTTTTCTTTTAGTGAACTCTATTAAAATATTATCAATGGGTCTGTTTGCATTCAGTTCAGTACAAAGTTAAATGGTGTACTTAACATTTTACCAATGCAATATTTCTTTACCAAACCTCTCTCAAACTGTTATCACCATTCAGTGGCCATTAACATAACTTGTAGTTCATCTGAGGTTAAAGGTCTTCAAACATAGGTATGAATGGATTTAGATATCCATGTGGCCTTTTTTGTTTCGGCCACTGCTGAGGCATTCAGAGATATAGAGGAATGTTTATGGCAGTCATTTCATAAACCTTAGGATTTGGTGCCATGGTGAGGGTCAACCTGTTGTCCAATAAGAAGTCCCCTATTAGGTGGATGTGTGTGCAGAAGGTCTGCTTCCTGCTCCTCTTGAGGTGACTGGCAGTTGTCTTGGTATCTTATCTGATGGTTCTGAACATTTATGTTCTTCTACCATCATCCAGTCACTTTTGAGCACATCTCCCTCCACATTGGCAGTTAGAGCTGCCATAAACTGGTCTTTGGAATGTCACTACAAGTGTCCAGATGCAGCCTTGGATGAAAGTCCTGATGGTTTCAAGGTCTTGGACTTGCAATTACTTTCTTCCAGATTTGAAGAGTGATGAATTCCAAAATTGTTCTGACTCTTATGATTGAGAGTTTCTTCTCAGGTGGGATGTGGAAAAGAGCTGAGAGAGAGAGATATCTGCTGAGATCCAAGGATCCTTGGTCAAATGGAAAGTGAAACCTCCTCATCTTCTCAGTGTTCAACAGAACAGTAGTCATGTTGATCTGGCTCAGGGACTTTTTCACCATAAGATAAGCGGTAGTGAAGCAGGTCACTGAAGTGAGGTCTGTGGAGGTCACACCACTTGGGTGTTGAATAGCCAATGATGTCTTGAACTTTTGGAGGACAGTTTATGACTCTTTGTCTCTAAGCATGGTAATTTAGATATGCACTGAATTGAAGGTTGACACACAAATTAATAGATTCTTAGAATCAGGGCTGGATTATCCAATGGGCATTATGGGCACAGGCACTGGGACCCATGCACACATGGGGCCCATGTGAGGGGAAGAAATTTTTTTTTCGGAGTGCCTATTTAGGCTAAGTGCAAAAAGCGTTAGCAGAAGCTATTTACGCGATCTCTGCCCATCAATGTGTGACTGACATTACTAAAGATACACTGCTCACAACCAGCTCGGTGGTGTAGGTCATAAAGTGCACAGCAATAGATTGATCATTAACCTAGTTCGAAACTACCCTCGGCCAAACTCCTTCTTTTTTCCCCCATTACACATCAGATCAGATTTTTTTTTATTGTCAATAATATGGACATATTTAAAAAGAAAAGTCACAAGTGCCTTTATATAAAAATTATATTTATCGATGTATAAACAGTATCTACTATTAAATTTATTGCTAAATAATTATAATGTCAAAAGACCCTATTGTTATTGGTGTTAACAGCATCTTGATAATAAAATTCAAAATGGAATCTATTTGTATTTACAACGTTAACCTCGTCGAGTCCCTAGTTATTTTCTACAACATTTCAATTGATGGCATATGTCTCCCCCTCTTTAAAAAGCACCTATTGCTTAGAAAATATGCTATTTTCAAATATGTATAGGACCTATAACAAATAGCTGCCCCCAAATAATAAAAATTATTATTACTTTACATTTTAGATAATGACACCATTTATAATCAATGCTCATATATATATATATATATATATATATATATATATATATATATATATATATATATATATAAATATAAATTATTTATTTATTTTTGTACAAAAACAAAAGAAATAACCCTTTAAATCTTTAAATAACCCTTTGTTGAATTTAGCATATTGTAAGAGTAGTCATCGCTGTAGTTCAAAATGAGTGATAGAACCAAAAAAGAGAAAAAGAGGAGAGGGAGGCGTCTTTATTAAGGCTTGTGCCATCTATCCAAATGTTCTTCAAACGGAGCCATTAGGGGAATGACTTTGGATAATCCAGTATAGCAAAACATGTGTTAATGCAATACTTTTCTGTGAGAAATACTTGATTTTCTGGAAAAATTTCAGGGCCAACAATTTAGGCCATGACTATATAATCTGCAAACATATTTTGTAAAGTGTTCATAGCACACTTTTAATTAATGCACAAGTATCCAGCACTTCTGTGGCTTTCTTTATCTAGCTACACTTTAAATGTAAGTGGTATACTATTTTAATGTGGAAAAAGTGCTTGTGACATACTAACAGGGTTATTGGTTTTACTAGCCTATTTAAAGGTTTCTTTAACACAGTTAAGTATGTCAAAGGAATATCAACATAGTTGACGTGAATTAATTAGAGAAGGAGATGTCAATTTATTAGATCTATTTGCTATTTTCGGCTGAACATCAAACCGCTATATGATTGATATCACAATATGGCACTTTTTTATCATGTAAAAATTTGTACTGGTATTATAGTGGACGGAATGATATGGCATACCCCTAGTTGCAAAGCATTTTGAAGATACCGAAAATCAGTTAATGAGTATAATGTACATAAAAGAAGTTTACACCTAGTTTGTACTCAAGTCAAGCATTCAAACAGCAGTGACGAGTTTTATACAGGACATTCATGATTAACTTATTAATCACGAATGTTATAAAACATCTAATGCATGTTATAAAACATCTAAACCTCCGAGGGCAGCTTTGATCCGTCAGTCAATGACAGAATTTTTTTTTTATGCTATTGTTTGAACAGATCTGTTGTGATACACAAAAACAAGACAGGAATTTATTTTGGCCTGTAAATTCGTAAGATCATTCGTTATCAGTCTGAAGTAAACCTTGGCTGTGAAAGGAAAACAGTTTGTCATGGGTTGGATTAGCGCGGATTACATAATCCAAAAGATCATCAGATCAAAATGTATTTCCTCTGACATCGACTGCAGATGTTTGAATGGAAACACATTTACTCCTGGGCTGACATTAGCCGGCCTAGTCATTTGCCTCTCAAGGCCTGGAAAATGTGTGCATGCAGGCAGTGAGTGGGGCGCCGCTTCCCCACCCCTGACTCTCAGATGCTGCGCGGTCCTGTAAAACACAGCCACTGTGCGCTTGCATTGATCCCGTCACTCCAGGCTGGCTGATGAGGATCTGCAGAAGGAGGTAAGACGCATACTGCTGGTTTTCATGCGCTGAGGATGTGTTTTTCTTGGAAAAATTTTAACTGGTCAGAGACTGTGCGGAGGTTGTTTTGGCTCAAGATGAGTTTACAGTTCAGAAACGGGAGCAATTTCTGTGCGAAAACAGACACGAATTGTTGCTTTTGCATTTGTACAATTTTGACTTTGTAAATGTTTAATGCTTTAAAAAGTCTTGCTTAACCTAAAGTGGTTTTGTTTTTGCACTGAACATAGTTAGTGGTTGGTTATCAATTAAACGCACACACACACACCTATAGAATTTAACTTGTTCTATACGACAAATAATCTCAATTGTTGTGGTTTGCATTTTTCATTCTTGGCAAACCCATAAATCGACACTGGATTGGATTGACTTTAGCCGTATCTAGAAATTTTTTTCTGGCATGGGTGTGGGCAAAACAGCAGCCTCCTAGTAACAACATTGCATCGTGGCACAGGAAGCACCACTTGCATTTTTTTTCACTACATTTACTTTACCTTAAAAACAGCTGGCATAACATAAAAAACGAATCTCTATAATCACAGTGACTTTTTCTGTAAATTAGCTGCTTATTCTATTTATTATTTTTCCCACATTAAGTCTTTTTGTTTTGTTTTACAGTGTATATCTACCATAAAGAAAAAAAAACTTGCAATTTACTTCAAGGTTATCAGACTTATGCCATGCTGTAGATAAAGACTGGTGAGTGGATGGGAATAGTTTTTTTTTGCCAGGACTCTTAATTTTATTTTTCTATTAAATTGTGCTCACTCACTATCCCTCCCTCCAACCTCTCAAATATCTATTAAGCCAGGTTTCAAAAACAGCTTAAGGGTTAAAAATGTTCCGGTGCATTTTTGCTGTTCCCTGTGCTGTACTCAGAGCATTAGTGTAATAAATGGATTTGATGGGCTTCTTTCATCTCAGGTCACAATCACCAAGCACCCCACAAGTATGGTTGCAAGCAGTCCAGTTATTTTAACATCAGGCCTAGAAGCCCTAACCTAGATTTAAACAAGACAGAGTTAGAACGCAGGAAGATTGAGAGTGCAGATATCGAAAATTCTCTCTTTTTTGCTCTGTATCTAACTAAATTATCTTATTACACCGCAGAACATTTAGTGTGACATCAGATCAGTTCTTTTAAACATGTAGTCTAGCATGTCCAAATGGTTTGGAAACCTTTTTAAGGTTTAAATAAATTATTTTGTTTATAATTTTAAGAATAAGTCTCTTATGTTATTGAGCAAATATTTGTTAAATAGAGAAATAAAACTTCAGTTTAGGGAACAATTATCACTATTAAGTTGGTTATTAGCATGCATATTAGTAGCACGGTTGTTTATGGAGCTTGGTTCTAAAAGTCTATAAATCCATTTTGGTTAATTTGAGTAAAAATGTGTTTTATTTTTCGCAAGAAAATGGCAAGATGAAAACCACTATTTACGGTTTCAAACCTATACACGGCTTCTTTAGGTTATAGTAACATTAAAAATGATCATAGTAAATATACATGTAAACAAAAGCTTTTATTTTGGATGTGATGAATCGCGATTGATCGTTTGTCAGCAGTAATATAATTAGTGCCTGTAGCTAGACCAACACTGATGCACTCAACACTCATTCTCAACATGAAACACTTTGTGACTGAAAGTAGCAGATTATGAGGCCCTGATTGCTTAGTGGTAAAAGGCAACAATCCACTGCTCTGCAGTGTCAGTTAATGGGTGGTCATAAATGTAATCTTGGTAAAATGAGTGTTTGACAGCATTAATTATTCATTGTGTTCTGAGACTGTAATCCACCCATAACATCCAAGCATAGTTCAATAAACAGCTCTATTCTCCTGGGCATCTTTTTACAGTTCACTCAGCCTTTAGTGCACTGATATATTACAGCTGGATCTGTTTTTATGTATTTATTTATTTATTTATTTATTTTTCTTCCTTGGGTTGTGTGTTTTCAGAAGTGTGTGGTTATTGGATTCTGTGGCCCTTGTCAGCAAATTTGCCAGGTTTATGGTTGCCATCTGTAGTGCTGTGGCTGTCTTCTCTGCTCCCCTTGAAATGTTTTGAAAACTGTTTTGCCCTGTTTGATCCCATAGACTTGGAAAGTTTGTACTTTTGGGAAATATTAATATTCATATTATATATTCCTATATTAATATTACATTATATTATATTATACTCTGAAAGACAATCTTACGTTCCCAAAACCTAAAGAGCTACATTTTTGTCTGCTGTCTAATGTGTACACAGTTATCATCTAAACTGAAGCTCTAAGAAGATTCTAAGCAACTGAGGCAGTAGGCAGTAAAATTACATTTATGGATTAGATTAGATTGGAATAGAGTTTTCTGTTAGCATATAATCCAATAAACATAAATATAGCATGTACAAATGTTTGGGTAAAATTTGAGATTGACATTTTCCTTATAGGATGGATGCAATAGACACCCCACTAGATTGGATATAAAATAAATCATGAATAATGTCAGGTTGCTACCATGTTTCTACATTTAAAGAGACAATGAAACCATGTTTCAAAAAAATTGAAATCTTTAAAGGAATAAAAGGAGAAGCCAAGTTCCAAAATGGGCACACCTTTCTATTTTGAAGCACCTTTGCATTTATTACAACAGACAGTCTTTACAAATATCTGTCAACTACTCACATTTTGATTCGTCAATTTCCCTGCATACAACCCAAGATGCTGGTATTGGAACAGAACCCTGTGCCCCTAACAAGAGGGTCAGAGTCTAGGATGGATGGATTTGTCAATTTTTTTCCCACCCTTTCTTGTAAAAGAGCTCCAGATCGATTAAATCTCTTGTCTACAACCCTCTTCAAGTCAGTCCAATAGGATTTGGGCCTGGGCTCTTAATGAGCCATCCCAAAACATTTTTCTTCTGGAACCCTTCCTTTTCTGATATGAAATTCATCTTCAGCTTTGAAATAGAGGCCGGCTGGTTTTACTTCATCAAGTATTTGGCACTATTCCTTCATATAGCACAACACCTTCATACACCACCATGATAGCATAGATATGATGTTGTTTGAGTGACTAGTTTTCTTGTTTTTGCACCAAACATTTTAGACAAAATGATGGTTTCAACTGGGTCTCATCAGACCATAAATCCACCACAAAACGTTTTGTGAAGCTTCTGTGGTTTTCCAGTGGTCCAAATTTGTATTATTATACAAATTTTCCACCAAAGGACAAGCTTCTCTCTCTTCACCAGAATGGCTGCCCACTGGAGAATTATTTACAAAGTTTTGCAATTAGGTGCCCTAGAATGATGGTACTCTCGAGGTCTGTTTTAGGAAAGAGTTAGATAATTTGCTGTTTGTACTCATGCCAGCGGGAGGTACCACCTATAACCTGGATCGATACATAGAATATACACAGTGGCTAAGTGAATCCTGCATTACCACTTGTGAAGAGGAAGAGTACAACATTACAGATTGGCCAGTGTCTTCAGTCAGCTCCAGTTCGCTGGGTGTTGTCAATCTCTATCTCAGTACTCCTCCCTGATCCATCCCCACCCTCCTTCCAGCTGCTACAGACCTCAAGCCAGCAAAAAGACTCGCCACAGACCCTTTGGCATGTTGAGATCCCCTAGGCACTATGGACTTTCGTGTCTGCAGCTGCACCTGAGCCTTTGATTCCTCCTTCTCCACTGGGCTCCATCATCCCTCTGGGCCTACTAGAAATGATCAGTTTTCATGGTGATTAACAAGGGTAACAAGGGCATCTGTGGAAACCAACAAGAAGAACCAAAGCTACTAGAAGGCAAGGGTGTAACCATAAGCCAAAAAATGGATGTCAATGGAGGAGAGGCTTTAATACGTTAAATAAACAGCTTTTCAGAGGAAACGGCTTATCATTTTATGAAATGACAGCCTATCTGTTAATCTTCAACATATTTTACACTAAAGAATACTTTTGTATACTATTTTACGACTCTTTATAATGCTTACAATAATACATCTTAAAATATAATTATTAGGTAAAATAAGCATCAAGCTACACTTGGAAATTTATGTGATTGTTAATGTCTTTGCTTAAAACCCACTTTAAACCCAATTTAAGTTAAATTTTTATTTTAGGCTATAGTTGATCCTGTAATGGGCATACTTGCACATACAGAAAATACATTGTCATTTTAATTCAGTCTATTTGCTTTCAAATTTCTTGTGTACAAATGTTTCATAAGGAAGGTCAGGGGATAACTGACTGACAGATCTAGACTGAACCTGCTCTGACTCATAACACTCACACGCTGAAGAAAACGGACATTGCTCTTCAGGTCACATTAGAGAATTAATATAAAGGATATTCTGCATTATGAACATGTTAGAACAAATCTGTTCTCAGATACAAATGATAACAAGAACTTAGCATCTACTCTCCTCTAAGTATATCGTAGAAGTGGAGATATGATCAATTGGGCTTACTATGCTTTCGGGTAATACAGCCCAAATCTAATTGACCCTTCGCAAAGTTCTTGATTGATGGGTGATCTGACCAATCATAACACAGAATCTGCCATTTTGTCAACCCCCCAAAAAAACCTCACAAAAAAAAAAAAAAAACACACAAAAAGCCCAGAGCCTACAACAAAGAGTCTACAACACATAAACAATACAATCAGGTGATTTCAGAAAGGCTAGTAATAGCAAATTAACTTTTAAAAAAGCAAGACCCCAACCCTCCTGTGTAATCACACTGTGATTTATACAGTCTGATGATCATTCATGTTTATTTCATATTAAGTAAACATGAAAAAGCCATCAGTTCACATATTGCTTGAACTAAGACACTACAGATATTTGTCCTGACATCAGTTGTCAGTTTCCTTCTTGCTCTGCAATGTATTTTTCACTGCATGAGAGCATGATGTGAGAGTTGCATGGCTTGTTGGACCTAGTAACAGACTTGGGAGGTAAACATTTCTGTTTCCTGTACAGAACCTATTATATGTTGCACATGCAAAAAAAACCAAAAAACAAGCCAGTCTCTGACATGACTCGTAGTTTTTGATTCATATTAAAGATTTGTTTCAAATGAATTGTCCCATTATGGATCTATCATTTCGATTTAAAAAGAGCGATTGTGCCATATTTTCACTTTTAATAAGAAAAGGCCTTTACTGCTTTATAAAAATACTTGAATTCCAGCAGAGGTGACTTTCAGAGGTGACGTTCATATACACTTGTATGAAGGTCAAGCATCTGTTTGACCTCATTTTGGGACAAACTGTTAAATCTTGGTGGCCTGTAATGTATGACATCTGTAAATAGTTGATAAAGATGGTGTCCCTAAAAAAAGCCTAAAGTTCTGTTAGATATGTCCAGCTTTAAAATCCCACACAGGCCCTTCATTAAAATGTTAGGCACACAGACCCTTAAAATAGCCTTCTCTTTAACTGCAGTGTGATCTGCAGTGAAAAAGAAGGAAAACTACTGAATGAAAAAGACCTGTTTTCCCTGTGTGTTTAATATTAATGCCCAACCAGTCAAATCTCTGACTGCATCATAAAAATGCCCCATGTGCTCTGACAGTTATCCTAATGTACCACAGCCAGTCGTCCTGGTTCAGGGACTCTGTGGCTGGATGAAGACCAGCAGCAGCTGGGAAATATTGGAACAGAAGTCTCTTGGTCCCTGAGGCAGCCAGATGCAGCCTATATCTGAGCTGAAGATCTGGCTGATAGCTGTCCAGGAACACATTTCTGGAATTGGATATCCCCAGTTACTCTGTTTTGTGGTGGAGGCTGTGTGAATTAGCTAATCTTTTGTCATCTCAGTGGAATTGTTGAATGTTTAATGACTTATTTTAGAGTCCTATTTCATAAACTCCTTTTAATGTAAAACTCAGGACACCAGAGAAATTGATAAGTGCATATGAAAAATTCCGACAGTAGTATTGAATATAATTAGTAAAAATAATAATCCCGCACACTATAAATCCATGCTAGAATTTTTTTGTAGAAAAAGCAACGTTTCGGTCTATTGACCTTTGTGGGCCTGATGTAAAACGATGACCATTTTATTAAAGTGTCAGTCAAAACATCACAACATAGTTTTTTATGTGATGGGACATACAGTTATGGGGATGTAAAGAGGAAATGAAAATTTGATATTCACACTGTCATTCTTTACAAAAGAGATTCTTCTTCCTAACCTTTCCTTTTGTGAAAATGAGGAAATTATACAGAGCTAGGATAACATTGAGTCAATAAGGGCAATTTCCATTAAGGGAAACTTTTCGATAACAATTTTTTAATGCCTCTCAAGAATGACATCATCATTATTGGCTATATGCAGCTTTGGTCTGAGGCTGAGACAGATGGTCTCAGGCCGCTTTATTAAGTTGAAATGATTGATGCAGCAGAATGACTTATATTGATTTTGGTGCTGGGCTGAGAAGCCACTGCGTTTCATCACTCCTCAAACAATAAAAGCTTCCTCCTAGATTTAGTTTCTCTTCTGTCTGGCAAAAAGGCAGAAAAGCTATCACCCATGCTAAACTTCATCTATGACCTGTGATCAAATAACCTAGAAGACGTGTTTACACCTGATACACCGTTTCTAGTATTTAATTTAATAAATACATAAATAATTGATTAAAATGGACTCAATCAGAATTGAGTTTTCACCAGTTAACATATTGCAGTTCTAAGAGAAAATGGCAGAATTATGTGAAAGGTTTTAATCCACTTTATGTTGACTACTGTATATGATAACACTTTTTTTCTATAATCCACTTTAGACATTCTACTAACATACAACATTCTGACCGAGAGAGTGTTGGTCAACTTATTCTACTAACCTAAACCTACTTTAACAGTCCACTCTGGCAGTTAGTAGACATGTAGTTGCAAATTAATGTATAATTAAATTATACATTAATATAATTATATACGCACACACACCACACACAAATGCATAAAGTAATATATAGAAATTAACTATGTTTTTCTCAAAATGTAAGTAGTAAATAATTTGAAAATAATGATCTTCAATTAGCATTGTTATGACAGCATCCTTCTGTCTTTAAACCAGAAAAAGTGCACAGTTGGAGTCTTAAGACATTAACAAAATGGATACCCATATCTCTAATCACTTCTGGCAGTAAAAATCTCTGCACTACAAACAAAACCAAGACCAACAAAGCCAAAAAATTTTTTTCTCTCACTTCAGTTGACCGAACCCCATAAACATTTGTATGTTGCAATATTAATTGTCTCTCTCTGTATGTGTCTCAGCAGAAATGTGATTGTCTTCTGAGCCTGGAAGCAGATTCCCTGGAGCAAAAATCAAGAGTGTGTCAGTGTTTGAGCGAGAACATCAAAAAACAGCTACATCTGCACGCGAGACAGACTTTCTGCCCACCTCAGCAGGTACAGTACATGCTTGCTTTTTCTCTGGATTTACTTATGACTCAATAAAATGTGCCTGGCACCGAAGAGGTAGAGTTTTTGGCCATGTGCCCCATTAATCTTTTGTTCTTACACTTGTTGTTCATACAAAAGCCATGTGTGATGTGTGTGCTTGATCTCTTGATATACTTCTTTATGCAACAAGTGAAGATGCCTTCTAAACTTGTTCTTGAGTCAGTCACTTTAGTCAGTAACACACATATGTCAGTAACTGAGCAAAGCTGTTGGTGTCATCAGCCTGGCAACTTGCGTGTGTGTCAAGTCTAAGGAGGCGTATGTGACTTTCTTCTGTCAGACGAAGTTCTGTCGACGTTATATTAAAAATCGTGCAGACCCCTCCAAGCCTTTGAATGGGCTTAAATGGGTGGTAGCTATATTCAGTTTGGAAGCCTTGAAATAATGTGCGTATATATTCCTAATAAAACATCCCTCACACGGCTCCGGGGGGTGAATAAAGGCCCTGTAGGCAATCCATGCGTTTTTGTATGATAAATATCCATATTTCAAACGTAATAAACATTTTTCTCTCACTTCTGCTGACTGTGGAAATGTGAGATGATAGAGTTTGCCTGTCGAATTCACAATTCAACAAAGATGCCGATAATGCTAAAAGATCTTCTATTTGGGTGCTCTGATATCCATCCCTATAGACACGGATCAGCTGATGCATGCGTGACTCACGTTTCCAGCCAGAACTAACTCATGGCTTGATGTTTCTTATAAACAAATCCAATAAGGCACTTTTAACTTCAAACCATTGATAATAGTCCTCTATTAATAATATTGCTTTGAATTACTTGTGGATTATTGTGCTTTTGTTTTCATTAGTGGTTCAGACTCCCGTTTACAGCAGTGGATCCATTGTGTGCAGGGTATTTAATGCAAAATTTAGCAAAATTTTTTCTGATAAAGAAATAAGCACATCTATGTATTGGGTTGCTTGAGGATGAGTGAATCGGACTAACTATTCCTTTAAGGCCTTTAGTCTCTCCATTTTCAGGGTCACACACTCATGACTCCATGAGCACGCGTGACTCAAGATTACTGTCAGCATACTGAAGGCCGCAAGGAAATTGTTCTGAAGTGCTGACATCTGTTGTACTATTAGCTGTCAGTCCATAGACATCACAGTCTGTGGCACAGTTTTGAACAGCATGAACAAACTGGGTAATAATCTCTTTCTGGATCGTGTTGCTCATCCAGACGTCTCTTATTATCACCCATTCTCTTTCCATACATAGATTGTAGGTACAGTATATTTCAAAATCAAATTATACGGCATCAGCTAGGAAAGCTTTCGTTTTGCTTCGTTCAACACATGAAGTGGACTTGGATTTAACTATTTGGTCATTCTGGAGATGCATGCTGTCACATAAGCACTATGTAATGATAATGATAAATAATGACTTTTGAGTTTTGACACTAAATCTGTTGTCAGATGTGCGGTACATTTTATTGCCGTTGATAATTGTATGAAAATCAGATTTAGTCAGATCTTCACTCAGCAAAATGCTGATATGGTTGGAAGTTTGTGATATTTAGTAGAAATATCCCACATTGATTGGGACACAGAATTAGCCCAATAGGCCTTGAGTTAGATCTCACACCTGGTATCATTTATTCCTCTGCTTTCCATTCACATGAAAGAGAAGGACGTGTTGATCACAGATGCTTTTATCAGCCTTTGAATCAGCTTTCACTCCTTTTCAATCATTTTCTCTTCCCCACTTTTGCTTTATGGCTCTCTTCACCTCTCTGTTCCATCCTTCTGTCTCTCTCTGTTTGTCTGTGGGTTTTCAGATGGGTTTTTAAGACTCACTGCAGCTGTGAAATGTGGCGGATCGGTGTAAATGTCTGTGCGTGTTTTGACCAATCAGACACAATTTATTTGTTATACTACAAAGAACCATAAAACTCTACCTCCAAAAGTTCAAGACATCATTGGCTCTTTGACCCACAAGAAGTATGACCTTCACAGACTTCAAAAGGCCTCACTTCGGTGACCCGCCCCTGTTCTGGTTTCTTTCATGTCTTTCTTCCTCTCGTCTGCCAGTGCAACCTTGTCTGAGTGGGCCTCCATACAGCCAGTCTTAAGTTTTGTGCCAGGCCTTCAACCAATGATTCTCAGATCTCAGCGGATCTCTCTCTTAGCTCTTTTCACCTTCTACCTGGGAAGAAATTCTCATCCAAGACTGCATCTGGACCCGCACCAATGAGGCAATGGAAGTATTGTACTAATCAGAGGTTCGGCATTAGTTATAGACCCCGTTATTAACTGTGCAGATGATTTACATTTGGTTAACTGAATTTCCATTCTCTGTTTTTCCTGATGGTTTACTATCAAGCCTTTGCACTTTCCCCATGTATGAGTGTATTTATGATTGTGTGTTGTTATGTGAGTTACATACTCTACATGCTCTAATGGATTGATACTGTAAGAAGGTAATTGTGTGGTCACAAATTTATATGAACTTACACTGAATATTCACTGAACTAACAGATTAATTGATGGCAATGTAATTCTGCTACAGTTACTGCTTCCAGCTGATATAAATGATTGCAATGAATTTAACAAGAAAACATTTTTCTTAATGAGCTGATTTGCTACACTGTTTTCTTTATGCAAATTATAAAGAATAGCATAACACTTTCTATGAAGCACAATGAACATCCACTTAGGAATTCATCCACTTAGATTACAATGGAGAATTATAGCTTTTTAAGTCTCAAATCTTACCATTTTACTTGTTACTTTAAGTAATAATAATAATAATTAATACTACTACTAATAATAATAATAGTAATAATGCTAATACTACACATTTTTTCTCAAGCGGCCATAGATCAGATATCAGATCAGATGAATGTCTAATGACACATTTATATTAGTTCTATTATTTTGATGGTATGCTATAGAAGTACGTGTCAACTAGCCTTCATTATTTTTTATGTATTACTAGTGTGCTAATTTTATGCTAACACTTTATTTTGATGGTTCCTCAACAGGCATACTGAGTATAGGTTACTTTGCAAGCATGTGCACATTATACCTACCATACCTAATTCTACAAATACTTTATTAATAAACATCCCATTCTTTTTCAGTAGAATGTATTAGCTAGCTCGCATTAGCCTTAATATTAGCCTCACAGGAAACACTCAAATAACACTCAGCACCTAACCTCTCACGACATATTGTAAGGTACGGTGCAGATCTTAAATAAACAATGTTAAGATATGATACAGACCATAAAAGAAGTAGATTTAATATGGTGTTCATTGTGTGTTGTAAATAATCATACTCTTAAATGTAATAATCACATATATATACATTATTATATATCGTTACATTTTAGAACACATTATAAGGTTTTATACATTCATTATAATGCCTTGAGAATACCCTTTTACAAATAGAGGCTTCATACAAAATGTGGATCCTATTGGATTTATTAAAAACTACCTTCTGCATTCATCTTCATTCTTGTGTGTTCTCTGAAGATCCATGACACATGCATTGTTAGTATAGCCAATTAAAAAACCAAGCAGCTTTTAAAATGGAGCCATACTTTAAAAAAAATACATACTTTTTGTCACTGATGTCAAAGGTAGTGTGCATCCAGTCCTGGCACAAATTTATCTGTCACATAACTGGACAAATTATTTATAGTTGCTCGATGTCCTCTTGTCCTTTGATAACTAGGAACAAACATACCCAACTTCTGAATATCTCAGATTTCAAATGTGAAACCTTTTTAGGGTGAGTGAATAGAAGTATTATATTTTTACAAAGGGGTCTGTCAAGTAATTTGTGTAGAGAAAATAGTGAAGACAGGTGATGCTTCAGTGTTGGTGGTCAGTGGTGTTGTTGTGAACTTTTGGGAGCAAATATAGGCCGTCATGTGAGACACCAATTATAGAGCTTCTGAGAGCTTCTAAATATGACAGCTTCCTACCTACACTGGTCATGACAGATATTTTCCAGAATATATTGTAAGTCTCCTGTTTTTTTCAAGCATCTGAAATGTTATATTCCAAAGCGACTTTTATATGGCAATTAAAGTGCCCCAATTATGGCTTATATGAAAGGTTCATATTTTGATTTTGGGAATCCCCAGTAACAAGTTTACATGGATGCAAGGTCACAAAACGCTTTCATTGTCTTATAATATGCGTTTATTTTTACCTTATTTGCTCAACGACTCCCAAATGACTCACTCTGTGATTCATTTCTCCAAACCACTCCTTTGTGTGATGCTAATCTGCTCTGATTGGTCTGATTCGTACATTTCATTTGAGTTCAGTGTTCACAGCCATTAATGGAAAAGCAGCTATTTTACCACTCTAAAAGCGGCACCTAGTGGCAAAGAATGAATTAGCATTTTCATTTCAAGTGGGCTGCAATGTACTGCTGTGTTTTGTTTGTTGGTTTGTTTTCATTCCTCATGTGCCATGTGTGACTTTCTGTGCGTTTCTGTCTGTCTGTCTTAATTGTGTCATTATGTTCAGGCGTCTCTCGTCATTAATGTCATTAAGTCCCCTTTATATCTTAGATTCTGTTCAGTTTAGTTTATTCGGTCTCGTCTATATGTTAGTGTGGATTTGCTACCTTTCTGTGCAAAATTATATCTCTGTAGATCATTTCTACTTTCTTTTTTTAGAGCAATTTATATTCAGGTGCGACTTATTTTCCAGAAAATGCAGCAGTGAATTCCATGTTTCCATATTATTATATGAAATTAATATAATCTTAAATGTCAAATATCATGTACATTTTCAAATATTCCTTGGTCAAAGGTCTCAGAAGCTAGTACATATTTGAGTGCCTTAACAAATTTTTAGTCAGTATCAAGTCACTCATGTCTGGTATACATCTGTGTGCCTTTGACACCGTGATGCTCTTGTGAGATGTAAGAGGAAATGATGAGTTCACATGAATCATAGAGGCACAGAGAGAGGTGTGACTGACACAAACACAGGGGCAGCTTGATTAACGGCCGTGTGCAGACTCACGGGAAATGTCATCTAACTGTCATTTCCTTCCATACATGTTTCATTTCATTGTGCGGTGTAATGATGCTATTGCTGTCTGTGGTCTATCTACAGACTCAGTGTGTTCTGTCTGCTCTCGGGTTGAACACAGGCTCAATAGCTGTTTGTTTTATTGACTTTATTTCCATGGCTTTTGGAGGCCGAAACATTAAGAATGAGATTAATTGCATAAAGCTGGCACCGTATGCATATTTTTGAAATTCGGTTGTAAATGTTCCCTTTTTGCAACTCTAACCATTCTAATAGTCTAAAAAGTAATTTGTTAGTAGAATTATTTAATTTCTGTGTCAGACGTGCAGTACTTAATAAGATAAAAGGGAAGTTGCATGGTTTTGAATTACATTAAGCATGCTAATATACAGCATTGTTCGCTACTAAATTGATTTATTGTAGTTAAACTGACTTGTTCTTGTTTTGTTTTGTATGAAACTGTGGGAAAGTTTTCTTCAGTTTAATTAAGTTAATGAAATTGACTTTTTAATGGAACATTTCAGTAGATCCAATGTCAAGGGGAACGTGAGATAAATTTGGTTCTCATTCATATTGTTATTATTCATAATAAGCAGTTATTTTATACTTAAAGTCATAATGCTGACTTTATTTTTACTGATATATATGCACATTAACTGCATATTAACTGATATGCACCATGATGTTATTTTTGAGTCAAATTCAGTTCTGCATTAAGTGGAAATTTAAACAGTTGCAAGAGTGTTTGCAAGAACTCAGGGTTGACATACTTATATACCAGAACTAAAGAATTGCAAATGTCTTTCATAAAACCAAAGCTTATCGCAATTAATCAAATAGAAACATTGTTGGGCATGTTTCAGATTACTGTTGAAGATGGTAAATAATTGCCCAATTGTATACGATAATGCCATTTACTTCGTACATCAGTGATGTTATTCTTGAGAAAATGTTCTTTCAGTATCACTGAATTGGCTGTTGACCTTTTTAGATGGTGAAGTTTGTATTTTTACTGCCTCTGCCAAGACTGCCTCACGACAGACAATGATGTCCTAAACGCATAATACAAGTGCAGATGGCGTCACTGTTTTCAAAATTGGTGTTTTTGTAGGATACACAGAGACAATAACAATATAACTTTTTAAAAACTAGCACACTGAAACCCATTTTTAGGCCCTCAAAATGCCATTTTCGTTTAGGCGAATGGCCAAAAAGCATCAAACGTTTTCAGTTAACACTTAAAGTGACAGTCCACTCAAAAATAAAATTCTGTCATCATTTACTTTCCAATCCTCTATGAGTTTCTTTTTTCTGCAGCACACAAAAGGAAGAAATTCGTGCAGGTTTAGAACAACTTAACGGTGAGCGAAGGATGACGCCATTTTCCTTTCTTTCTTTTTTTTTTTGTCTTTGACTGTATTTTTGGAACAGTATTTAACGCTTAATGCGTGTTTCAGTGTTTAATGAACCGCACTTGTCTGTTGTTGAATGTTTTACAGCATGAGCTCATGAATAATTCATAAGCATGCTGTAGTCCTTCTCTGTGCGATGTCCCGAGTTTGACATAAGGAGTTTTATGTCCAGAGATCATAGAAACATTGTTTTCTGCAGTCGTTGTTCTGTGGCACTCCTGGAAGGGGCTAAAAATAACCCCTGACCGTTCAACTGTTCTTGCGTCATGCTGGACACTTGGACTATCTTTACCTTACAATAGTATGCCTGCGTATGGACACACACGCATGCACACGCACACACACACACACACACACACATACACCTACTCTATATCATATGTGTGTAAGACTGGTAAAAAGCAGCTTATGGGCAGAAATTCATGACTGTCAAATGACCTCCTTATGTATATATTGCATATATTATAAGTGTATTGTTTTGTAATTGCATTTGCCACTATTAACTAGTTTCTTTTTAGCGTGCATATTATAGCATGCTGACATTAATGCATTATTATTAGCAGACATTAATGCATTATTCTGCATGACCGTATTTTAGAATCCTTAATTTAAAATACTTTATAGTTAATAGTAACTTAACAGTTAACATGCGTTCCCTTAACTTAAAATATTATCAAAAATACATGCAACTACCTGCAAATAATGACGCTGGCAGCTCATTTAGTTTAAAAATGTGACCAGGTAGTTTTTGGGTGAAATACTACAAAATGTTCAGACACACTCTTAAAACACACACAAGTTTTGCAGACCGTTTCTCGGAGAGCGCAATGAGCGAATAGAACAGAGACAAATGGCTGTGCAGTAAATCTGTCATTAAAGGGATACTTAAGGATAGTGTATTAATCAATGTTTTATGTAAATGAAAATGAAATCTGTTCATCGTCATGCAATTGAGTCGATTTAAGCTGATTAATTCATATAGATTACTTTTACAATACATGGTTTTGAACAGAATGGATGTGTTATGGACGGACAGAAAGGTTAAAGGTTTCTTTCAAATATATTTAATATTATTTTATGGGTGAATGATAACAGAATTTACATTTTTAGGTGAACTGTCCCTTTAAGACGTATTCTTGACGTCTGCCTTACAAATACGAGCTAGTTCTCAATCTTTACTAATGGCCACATATACCGCACTTCAATTTTTTTAATGATTTAATTTCACGTCGTCAATCCTCTTGTCAGGCTTAAAACAGAAATACTCAGCTTGTGATGGATCTTGTTTGGTTGTCTTTAAAGAGAGGGCAATCTTTAACTAGGCTATTCATTACTTTAATGTTATGTCAGTCCTGCATGGCAGATATGTTTTATGGTAATTAAATGGGTCCTCCGACGGATCTCATTTATTGTTTTGTGATGAACTGATTTTAGTAAAGGCTCCACGAGACTTTAATGACACTGATGTGCAGCTGCGATTTAATGTGTATATATATCATCCAGGCTAATGCAATTTAATTCATGTACTGCAATTTAGAAAATATGAATTCAGTTTATTAAAAATAGACTTTGTGCATCATCCTTCGGAACTTCAATTGCTATTTCAAGCTGGTTCTAACTCTGTGTGTACCGATTGTTATTTTTTACGTGACCTTGACCAATCTATCAGATTGGTTGGCCTCATATTTTTTGGCCATTATTGCACAAACTGATTATTATAGCAGCTATGTGGAGGTTTCACTGCAATATATTATACAAACTGTATAATGACCTCACAGAAATCAAGCACTTGCAGGTTCTCTGCAGCAGGGCTGATGAAATTTGCACAAATGGCTGAGCGGGGATTGTGTGTGTTTGTTTGTGTGAGATAGACATCCCCTGATCTGCCCGGCGTATGTATGACATGTGCCTGTTTCTTTCGCGAGCCTTTGATTCACGGCTCGGCCGCTTCTAAAAATAACAGCAAGCAGAGCGGGACAGCGGCCTGTCTCTGGAGAGAGAGAACGAGAGAGAACGAAAGAGAGAGACAGGACATGGGCAGTCCTCTCTTTTCTTTCTCTCGCTCTCTATCTCTCTCTCTCTCTCTCTCTCTCTCTAGTCATTTTGTTCAGCAGCACAGTCGCGCCTCAGAGCAGCTGCTAACACACACACACACACACACACACACACACACAGTCTGCAGCAATTGTTGTGGAACTCGCGATGAAACCGTGGACAGAGTGAGACAAATCCACACAGAGAGCAAAAGAGCAGGTAGACTGAAATAGAACCAAACAGACGCGCAAAGGGAACTTACAGTGCATTTCTAGGCAGAAGTACAGAAGGAGACGTCTACTGGACAGGATTCAGGATCAGCACATGTGAAAGAGACGCGTTCACAGCGGCCAGATGCCTGTATTTAAGGTACACCTGCTTTAATGGGTCCAAAACTGAGCTTTTACACCTAATTTGACACAGTTTGTGCATGCGTGTGTGTGTGTGTGTGTGTGTGTGTGTGTGTGTGAAGACGGGAATAGATGTTTCTAAAGCTGCGCGGTTTACTTCGCTGTTTTATGACATTTATGTTACGGTTTAGTTTAATATCATAGCAGATTTTATCAAGATTACATTTTTTCAGATATTTGTATTATTTTTCAGTTGTTTTATTTTATTTCTATATTTTTTATCCGGTTTTCTAATGCAAATAAATAAAAAAAATTATTTATTTCCTTTTTAGGAAGCGATATTTTATGATGATTAACGAAAAATATATGAAATGTTTAACATGCTCATATTTTATGACTGTTTTAGTGCGTGCGTGTTTTTATTGCTTATAAATGGAGCTTGCTGAGATAAGCAAGTGGTAAATTGTTAAATAAAGTTTCTTGCACTCGTTTCACATATAGCAAAACATACACGGTGAGCGGCGACTTGCATGATGATGAATTGCTTTATGAGGTTTAAGTGACTGACATTTCCCACAATGCTCGTGAAGGCAAGGTGAACCGTAACTGTGTGAGAGGCAGACGCGTCCAGAGGAAATGTCCTTTCATAAAGTTTATAATGTGCACACATTCGAAGTGGAGATTTCTCAACTTGTTGTTCTTGAACACTTCCTCGTGTAGTTGCGGCGTTTGAGAATACTGTATCGCTTTTTACAGTTCACTACAAATCGTTTACCCACAAAATCGTCATTTATACACCTTCATGCAAATCCAAAGCTGCTTTCTGCGAAACACAAAGAAGAAGTTCAGTGTTAATGCTGCTCTTTTCCATGCAGATAAGGGGCTTTAAAGCAGCTATATTTGGCAGCGAATAGTACACACATATTTAAGTTCCTGAAAATATTCTATCATTGCTTGTTCACATTTAAAATATGCTACTGTGTGCCAAGACGTGTCATGCCAGGTTTCTTGTCACGTCAATGATAAGACATATTCAATCAATGTCAGTGATGTCAAATATGACACGACTTGTACATTGCAACAGGACACATTGAGATGCAATGACGAATGAGATGTAAGAGCTGTTCGTGTAGTGTCAAAGGCGTTTTATGAGAATGCACCAAAAAAGGACCTGGAAAAGATTGGACCTAGAAGGAAACAAACGAATGAATAAATAAACAGACAACAGGTTTGTGCATCATTATGTGCCGCTCTGAATATCTCAAAAATTTATAAAGATTCCACGCAGAATGCATAAATGTGCAAGTGTGCTCATGATCGGTCTGCAATCTAAAAAACAAATACTTTGGCTCAACAACAAAACAGTAATAAAAATAATTACACAACATTAGTTTTGAGCTTTGAGAGTTTCTAATGAAATAGTTTACTCAACAAATTACACTTAGTTAGAGAAACTCAATTTGTAGCATATAGTAATACAAATAGTTAAATCAATAAACTAATTCCTGTGGATCCTTCTCTACGAAATATAAAGCCTTGAAGTTAGTTATTTGAATTTTAGTTACTGAAATAACGAAGCTATTAATAAAAGTCACTCCAATCTCTGTTTTTGTGTGTCAGTTAAAGTAGCAGATGCATTCAGAGAATAGATTCATCTGACTTGAAACCAGTGCATACATTTTTATGCATACCTGCCAGCCAATCAGAATCGAGAATTCAGACTGACCATTTAAATAAGTTTATTTCTAGAGTACCATTCTAGAGTATCTGCTTTTCTTGCCATTTTGACTAGCACAAACAGAGCAGATAGGACTCTCTCTTTCTCAGTGTGTGTGTGTGTGTGTGTAGTGGACGTTAATGTTTGTGTATTCAGTCAGACATGGAAGTCCAGCCAAGTGGCATGATGTCTTGAGTGAGGCTGGGGTGAATGATCAGTGCTTAATGGTGTGTTTGTTAAAGACTCTCTCTTTTTCTCACACACACACACACACACACACACACACACACACACACACACACACACACACACACACACACACTCTCACTCTCTCTCACACTCTCTCACACTCTCTCTCTTTCCTTCCACTCATGATGTGTTTATGTAAAGAGGGTGTCACCCGTCCGACCACTAGATTTCTCTTTTTCTCTCAGTCCTTTCTTTCTTTTCTTGCTGATCTTAAAGAAGGAACTGGAATCTGCATACATTGACACAAACACATGCACACACACACACACACACACAAACAGATGCGCATCGTTTGATTCTCAAGGCTGTTTGTCTGTCCTGATGGTGAGTGCGTGTGTCCGAGGTGTGGTTTACTTCTGTCTGTGATCTCAAGTGTTTCAGCGTATGTGCTTGTGTATTGTATTTGTGGTTGCTGCTGTTCTATAGAAGCTTACAGGATGTTAAAAAGTGTGTGGGGAGATGTTTTTGCTCAGAGGTTGCTCTTTCATATCTCTGGAGGCATCAACTTTGTCTCAGCTAACAACTGAACCTATAGATGATATAGAGCTATAAAATAAAGGTGCTGTTGTAAGAATGAGCATTGAATGAGAATTGTTTCGTATCTGACTTCTCTGTGACTTTACTAATCTTGGCCATCTGAGCTTGAGACATTAAAAACTTAAGTGGGGAAGCACAAAACGCTACATGCAGATTGTTAGTTGAATTTTTAACAAGTTAGAGGCCTTTTAGTATAATTGTACAAATATCCACCATTAGCTCGTGTGTCTTTCTGCCATGAACTCTTTACAGAATTCTCACTATATTACACAATATGAGCTATATGAGCAATGTAAAAGCTGAATAAAAGTTGAATAAACTGTTTAAATCTGTAGTGTCGTGTGCAAATATATTAAATGAATATTGAGAAGCGCAATGCTTTGCATGCCTTCCTTCTCAAACGAAAATGAAAAAAAAATAAATACAATTTTTCTTCATTGTAAATTATTTTTACTTCTTTAATTTTAACATAGTACAGAGAGCATGTTGCAATAAACTGCATTACGATGAGCCCTGCTATGAGGAATAGATGACTCCATGCAGTTAGATGGATAATTGACATAATTCCCTATTGTAAATTCTATTTACTGCAGCATGAGAGAGTATGAAGTTCCCCAAGGGTCATCTACAGTAAAATCATTTTTTTCTTGTGGTTACGGTTTTGCAGTTTTGCAATTTATGAAATAAACTCATGAATTTGGAAACAGTTCCCTCATCTTTTTGCCCGCAGTTTTGTAATTTGAGCCCTCTATTTAGACGCCTGTATACTCTCAGATTTGACAACTGTACTCTTAGATTTGTAATCTACAGACAGTTTTGTAAACTGTGCCCACCATTTGTAGCTAGAAATTCACTGATACGTATAATACTAGAGATGCTAAACATTTGATTTCCTCTTATGTTACTTTAGAGGGGTTTCTATAAGAAGTAGTATCTAAATATAAAATTATTAAATATTTTGCAGCATTGTTATTTTTCACAGCTATTGTTGAGGGTACATGTGTTTTTTTTAGATATGTTCATGAAGGTATTATTTTAAATAGTGGACTTCACTGATAGAATAATTAGAGTAGATGCTATTAAATTATTTTCATTTAATTAGGTAACATCAAAACATTAGAGGGACAAAGCTGTCGTTTGGTGATGATGCAACGTGTCCTACCGATGAGTTGCAACATTTCTCTTTTCGTCCTTTCATTAATCTTTTAGGTCTAACAGCCCTAAACATGTTTGTTTGTGGAGGACAGACGTTAGTGAGATTGGGCACGAGGGATCAAGAAAATAAGGCTTCCCTGCGGCGGCCATGTTAATGACTACAGCGGGCATCTTTATTGGGCCGAATGACTTTGTGATGGCTTGTGTGACCTTAATCAAGTATTGTGTGTCCCTGACCTTCTGTGTTTGATTAATTTTACCTCTGTGCCCTTCCCTCTCTCTCTGAGAGTAGAGGAATATATTAGGCCCTAGTAACAGAGAGATTGTCTCTAATGGCCACGAGAAAGGCAATGGTTGTTTTGTTTACTGTTGAATATTTTATGGCTCTATTTGGTGGATCTCCTCTGCTTGCTAAAAGTGAGATATACTGCTGGATTTTACTAAAATGTCTGTGATAAAAGTGATTGTTGGCAACTATTTAACAATTACCTCGTCATATTTTAGTGATGCAAATGGTTTTGTTTATCCATCTTTTTACTACACCCTTTGACGCTTTGCGTGAATTATGGGAGTAACTTTCTATTAACGTGTAAACAATAAGACAAAGGTTCACTTTGTGAACACAATAAGAACTGGGTACATAGTAAAAGCATTAGCAAATATCTTCAAGAGACCAAAAATAAAAATGTTCTACAGCAATATTACAGACATGTATCACTGTAGTAATATATGTCTGTATCATGTAATATACATAACACTTGCATTTTAAATAATTAATTTGAGGGAAAATATTTAAATTAAAATCTAAAAAGTATTTGGGGAGGCCAAATCTTAGTTAAAATTCTTAGTATATTCCAGTGCATTATTAATGAGATATATTGCAAATTAAATCAGTAGAGAAGACCACGAATGGGCTGTTTTTTTTCATACTGTTACAGTGGAATATACAAAAAAATATATATAATAATGAGGAAAAGATTTGGAAAAATGCTCTTGTCATATATATTCTTGTTATTCCATATCACAATTAATTACCAAGTGTTAATGCTATTCTTCTGACATAGAACACATGGAACAGAGTAGTGTAGGTGTAGGTTTTGTTACTTTTGTAAACAATTTAGCATAATTTGAAGTTAACCAATATGATTTCCCAAATTGTGTTTAGACAGCTTGCCAGCATGTTCTGGAGCACTTGATAGATGTGTTATTAATGACCTCAGGATGCATCAGACACTTAACGTTACCTAATCATCACTGAAGGCTGATAGGTCCTTTATCTTGCATCCTTTGCCACATGGCGCAAGCTGACTGACCTCTGATGATTTTGTAGCCAGTTAAACTGCTTGCTCAACATTTACTGTACATTGATCCCACAAGTAGTTGTAAGGTTCTCTCCAAATAGATACGCAACTGGTAATAGCAAGCATACTTTTGGTAATAATATGTACCACTATGAAATACTAATTAGAGGGTAAATAAAGTACAGTGACATACTTTTTTAGTTTAACCAGAAATTAAAATTCTGTCATCGTTTACTCCAGTAGTTCCAAACATCAAACCAGGGTCACCAAAACAACCTGGTTACAAACTTTTTTCAAAATATCTTCCTTTGTGTTAGACAGAACAAAGAAATTCATACAGGTTTGGAACTACTTGAGATTGAGTAAATGATGACAGGACTTTCTTTTTTGGGTGAACTATTCCTTTAGAACAGTGTCTCATTTCTTAATTTTACAAAGTGTACAGTGAACTTTTAATGTCCTCTGAAACCCCCCACCTCCCCCAGCTCCACCTGTCTAGATCTGCTATGGCCTATTCATGCAGCAGCAGCACATCTTACATGATTAAAGCAATGTGTCTGCAAGTCGCCATACTTCAGCAGTAGCAGTGTACATAGCAGATATAGTATATAGTCAGATCAAGACCAATTACATTAACACCGCCTTTTTCATTAACATGCTAAAACTCTTCAGATAGTCACGATTGAAATGTATATGTGTGTATTGTCTCTGTATCTTACCTCGTTCCTCTTGTTAGCGAGTATCAAGTGATCTGGCATGTTTTGATGTGCAAGGCACGTCCCCTCTCCATGTGCCTGCTTTGAAGTGTTTGCCCCCCATCCCATTCAGTTACGCCTTTAATCTGCTGTTTCTAATGCTGTACTGACGCTGCTGTAAAGACACGTCTCACCCACTGATTTCACTCATTCTGCGAGCACAGACACACCGGGACAGCAGCCAATTATCTTCAGTGTCCCATTGATTTATCAATCATCCCAGCATTAATGCTCACCAACATTATTCTATGGTCGATTCCTGGTGACCGAATCCTTTAAGATAGCAAGCAACTGATTTATCAGTGCTTGGTACTGTGATTAGATTTTCAGTTTGTTCAAATATTTTATCATTATTTATGTATTGTAGCTGCTGTTGTCTGTCTGTCTGTTATGAATGCAGTTTCATATTTTAGGTGGCAAACGGGGAAAAAAATGACTTTGGAATTTTTGTAGGCTGACTGCGTTTTAATAAATGAACGAACATTCTGAAAGAATAGCTTCATTTTTGTTTTTTTAAGATGAAGGAAAGACTAGATTTGAAGCTTTAGGCAGGTCATGTTAGTCAAGCGTGCAAACAGCTGATGCTCAGCTGATCATAATGTCTGTCAATATAATTCAGACACATATCAGAGTGGTTCCACCTTTTTTGTGACAACCTTAAGTGCCCCTAATATCTGTCTTGAGTTTGCACAGAAGCATAATGCCAATGTCAGCATATTGCTTCAGTCTGTCATTACTGTTAAGTACAGTTTACATGCAGTTGCGTTGCACACACACACACAAACAATTGTGTTATATTTGTGTATTTATTTCTGCATTTATTTTACCTTATTCAAGGTTCTTAAAAATCTCTTTGAAATCTTTTTTTGAAAGGTTTGATGTCAACCTTGTACACTTACTGTGTGGATTAGCTTGTTTCCTGGTTGACTGATAAAGGCCTGTGCACTCATGGATATTGCACAAAGACAGCTAATTAAATTTGAGATTGCTATTTTGAGAAAGCTTTTGACATTTTCATCAGACGGTACTTAAATGGTTTGAGAATGTGTCATCTGAGGTTGACACTATGAATGGTATGACTCAGTGAAAGAAGAGAGAACCAAAATGTCTGAAAACATTTGTAATCTTTTTGGCTAAAATCCCAAATTACTGCGGATGACGCTTAAGATGAAAACTTATGGTAAATATAAAGCTGGTTCATTAAATTATTACGCATATTGATTAACAGGGTGAAATCAAATATGATAATGGCAAAAATTCATGTTGTCTTTGTTTCACCCTAACTTGCGACTATGTCTGTTGAAAGAGCATGTAGCTTGAAAATGCTTTGCTCCCAGATTGCTTTCTTTAAAAAGAACTTCTGTGGTGCCTGAGGGGCTACATGAGATAGAGAAGCGAGAACAAGACATGGATCACAAGGTCTCCATTGATAAGCTAATGCCTGCTCAAGCCTTACGTATCTCATATTCCCCTAAGGTTGCGTTGCCCCTAGTTTGCTAGTGACGTGCACACAGTGGGTTCGCTGTGCACAGTCATGTTTGGCTGTGAAGATGAAGAAATCAAGAAATCAGTACTTGTTGGCAGATGTCTAAAGATTACCTGAAACCATGTTTAAATTAAAGTTCAGTAAACAGTAAAAATTATTTCAAGTTGCAAGTCACCATATCCAATAGGCCAATTACTTAAATAAAAGTCTTGGAGTATCTAATTTGAATGGTGCTTTACTCATATTAATAATAAGCTCAAGAGAAATAATGAAAAACAAGAAACTGTTGATTTGCGAGGAGAGCAATCACGTATTTTCTAAAATCAAAATTAAACTGAACACCTCAAAACTGAAATAAGTCAAGGCCGACTCAACAGCCTCTTATTACAGGCCTGTACTCTAAAGGTCGCGGGTTATGTAAATAACCAACACTATCTCCACCTTCAATACCACGACTGAGGTGAGAACCTTGAGCAAGGCATCAAACACCCAACTGCTCCTCACTGCTCCAGGTTTCACTTTCACTTAATAGACAAAATAATATTAAGTAAAATTAAGTCTAGCCTCATCTAATAAAACACATTTTGACACCACTGTGTTTATCGAAAAATGTTGTCATGTAGAAAGTAAAACTTGCTAATATCTTTGATACTCAGGGAAACTACAAAGTAGTCAAAACGATAACTGATAAAATTTTCTAAAATATTTCACGCCACTGCTGGTTTGATCATAGTCAAATGAGGGTTCTTTGAATTTCAGCTATGATATCCGAGTTACTAAGGTTCACAGTGGAGCTTTTAAGAAATTTTAACTCAATTAGGTCAGTCCAGAGGTACCTGAATTCTCTTTGCCTAATGAATAGATCATGTTATTCTGTTGCAACATTCTTGCACAAGCAGCTCGTAAAGGCCTTGTGGTAAATGTTGTGCTCTGCTGAAGTGGATTGTTCTGCATAGAGTGAGTATCTGGTGGTACCTTTAGTCGAGGATGCCCGACTTAAGTCTATTTGCATAAATCTAAGCAGTGCTTCCAGGGAGGCATTTCCTAAAAACACGTGGACTTGAGTAGAAAATGCTCTTAAACAAAATTATCAGGCTAAAATGCAGTGCATTTTGTAGCTTTTAATCAATTTCAAGGACAGGCAACTCTGCTCTTCTCGCAGTTTCCAACCTCAAACTGTAAACCACGTGAACTGTGGTTTGTAGTTTTATATATCAGCCAGACAGTCTCTCATTTTGGGTGGTTCTTGGCCAGAATAAGATGCAATATGGATTAGACTTTGTGGCAGTGGCCTAGCTTAGAGAAACTAGATGAAATCGATAGTACTTTGTTTAGGTGCTATAGTGTTGACTTCTCAATGGCATGTACTAAATCATTTCCAGGTACCTCACCTTGAGCCACGGTTCTGCTGATCATTAGCTTTGCCTGATATTTTAAAGCTGCTTGTGTTAGTGCAAGCAATCGCTGTTAAAAAATAACAGTATATGCTGGTTAGTTATGTTTTGAAGCTGTGATGCTGGTTCAAAACATACCTAAACAGTAAGGTAGTTGTTAAGTTTAGGTATCGGGTAGGATTAGGCAAGTAGAATAACTCCTAGAAGTTCTTTTACACATGACATTTTTTAATTGTAATGCACCCTCTTATATGTGCAAATATCAAGAGAATGTAATTTTCTATTTCAGGAGCCGTTTGAGTAAGCTCAATCTGATGCTCCACCTTTACAGCAGCTGACCTGAAAAAAATACTGTGGGAAAAAAAAATACAATTTCTGTTAATGTCCTCTGTAGTGCCCCCGTGGTGCAAAAAAATGCAATTCCACTAATTGCAGTCTAACAGAATTCAAAAACACAATGAAGGCAAGTCATCGCATAGCTTGCACATCGTCTGAGTCCACATGCGTACATAGAGGATGTCTAAAGACTTATTTGATGAGAAGAGTCGTCTCTGTTTAAAATATATTTTCCAGTCATTATGTTGGACAGCTTAGTGATTTTAATGAATAATAGATGAGATGATTTCCTGGGAGTGACTAAAAGGTTGTACAAGCATCTAGAATACAGTAATACTGCACCCTTATTGATGAAATAATTAGTGATGTTTTAGGAAAGAATCACCATTGCACTTTTTGAAAATTTGGGTTAGAGCTCTTTTCATTTGAGCCACGAAGGAACCACTCAGAATATTAGCGACTGCCTAGCAATGCCACTAAGAATATCTTAGCAACACCCTCGTAATGACCTTATCATCATGGCAGTTTGCATAGGCAAAAATCCATTGAATTTATATATATTTTATTCTTTGTGAAATCCACTCTCTTTATTTATTTCAAAGAAAATAAATGTAGTTCGTGTTTACAATTCTTATGCATCACTGTCTTATTCTACACATTTTTTTCTGTGAACGCTTTTAAAGCCCTCCCCCAGACACACGTTACGCAAGTATTCTATTTTTTCTTCTGCGTCACTGATGGGCAAGTGATGCATGAGGACTCAACGAAGTGAACCATCCCGTCACGGATAACAGAGCAAAAGAGAGCGTTTAAGGAAATCATCTGTCTTGGTTCTTGTGTCCTAATTTCCTCTGTGTCGCTCTGTTCGGTAGTAACCTTTCGCACAACCTAAAAATACACGCAGACGAGATAAGAGGCTCATTCTTAGTGAAGCTCCAGTTATGGATGGGAGAGAGCTAATATGTCGTACATCATGTGAGCGGTGGTAATATGAATTCCATCTTATGACTTCTGCTTTTGGCTGCATCAGCTGAGCTTGTTTTCTGTTGCAGTAAAACCCTCTGAAAAGCACTCAGAGGAGTTCTTTCTTACCAGCTTTGGTCGCACCCTATTAGAGTGAGTGATAAACAGCAAAGAGTTTTGAGAGAGAGCTGATTCGAGTTCAGAAAGCTGTCAGTATGTACCAGCACTACTATATTAAATGTAGCGCTAGTACATGATATAGGGCATAATTTATTGTATTTTTCACATCTAAAAAAGCTAACAGTCTTATCTGTCATTTAAGGCTGTAAGTGATATACTAAAATCTACTAAAAACAAGCCTAGATGACGAATAACACATGAAGAACACATGAGTAACACAATATTAGCACTCTAGTAACTACTATTAACTAACAAAAAGTCTTATTGAAGAATTATTAAGTAATAGTACTTAGCTAATCAATAACTATTATTTTTCATACCCCCAAGAACTACTAAAAATTACAGTACACAGGTTCATAATTTAAATAATACATAATGCATAATTCATTCTGAAGTGATGGTCATGGTAACCCACTAGTAACGACTCAAGTATTGCGAATACTTCAGAGGGAGTTACTAATTATTGGGATCAGTATTCTAAAGTGAAGATTATGGGAACTCATTAGTAATGACTAAAATAATTGTATGGTTTTGCGGGTTTTGTGAAATATTGAATATTAGTTATTCGGGTGTTACTACATCCTTCTAAAGGAATTACTAGGTTTTTGATCAGTATTCTAAAATGAAGATCGTGATAGCTCTCTAGCAGTCACTGAAACTTTTTTGAAAACGTTTTTGTAAAGTTCTGGTTAGTGCTGCTAAATTTAAATCATTACTAGTGGGTTATCATGATCGTCACTTTAGAATACGGGTCCAAATAACTAGTAGTTTCTTCAGAAAGATGTAGTAACACTTGAGTCATTACTATCCAAAACCTTTCATATAAACCCCACATTCATCTCAAAAGATTACAATGACGTCAGCTGATTTTAGGGATTATGATGATTTTCACTTTAGAATACTGATTCAAGTAATTAGTAATTCCTTTATAAGAACTTGACAGTTCTCGAGTCATTACTAATGGGTTGCCATTACCTTAATTTTAGAATTAATTATTTATTATGCATAATTCACATTAATTACAAACCTGTATGCAGTAGTTATTAGGAGTTCTCCAGGATATAGTTGCAGTTTCAACTGAGTGCTATTATTTACTAAATTGTTAATCAGAGTTTCTTGTTAGGTAATAGTAGTTATTACAATGTTAATAGTGCATTAGTCATTTGTTCCTGTTTAGTTATTCATAAACGATGGAACAGTATTCTAAAGTGTTACCCATGAATTAGTTACTCAAGTAGTAATTAATTATTCCCCAAAAGCACGTTTTATTTCCTTTCTTCTTCAGATGGGATCAATTTGCCATTTGCAGCATTATTTTTATTTAATGTATTTTTAATGTTTGTATTATATGGATGAAACAGGAGCACTGTCCACACTGTCTAAATTTCTACACAGAAATAAATATAAAGAATGAAAGAAAGTCCTCCATACATCTATAAAACCTGAAAGAAAAGCAAAGGCTTGGGTAAATATCTTGGCTATAAAAAAGAATACTTAAGTCATAATAAAATATTTCTCATTAAACATTCAGTCCTAAAATCGCTGACTTGAAGTCCATTTTATGTTTAATAATGTAATACCATGTGATTCTTATGATGAGTAAAACCCCATTTATAGATTTCTCAGAGAAATTAGATAAATTTGTATTGTACAAATTTGCATTGTGGATTTTAATCCTGTGTTTTTGCACAGTCTCTGTACAAATTCAGAGCAAATAACCTACCTTTTGCCTGTCTCTCTGAGAAATCTAATCCCATCTGCCTGCGATTGCTGATATTAAATTTTCACTCCTCTTTTATACTCATGTGTTTTGGCTAAACACGAATTACCATAAATTCTTTTTCAACCTTCACTGTCTAAAATAACTACTTTTCTGTTTTTGTTAGTTTAGCCTTTTATTGTACAAGAATTAATTTTTAGAAGGGACCAGGAATGGGGCATTATCCCCACTTTTAATATCAGCTATATTAGCATATTTATTTCAATATAATAAGACACAGACTGATTGTCCTGCACATGCTAAAACACGTTGCAATTTAAAGTAAATCAACATTGTAAATAATGGAGGTGACATCCAATATCTTACCCTGTCCTCGTGTCCTTAAACAATGATAAGATGATAAACACACAAGCCACATGTCACTTAACTTCACTTTGCGTGTTTGTTCACAAATATAACACAATATTTTCTGTAGCAGTTCTATAATAATCATTCAGTTACTGACTATAATTACAGATTGTAATATTGCACCACTGTGTTATTCTGTTGTCAGATGCTCGAACCCAAGCAGGATGAGCCATGTGACCTCAGGGGCCGGAGAATGACCTCTGAGGATGACCATTCCCTGGGCAACTTTTCCGATGCATCAGCCACCACTGCCAGTAGCCCTCAGTCCAGGAGCCTCAACCTGCTGGAGGATCTGTACCCCCTCTGGAGGAGAACATCCACCTGGTTCCACCAACACCTCCGCCCTCCACTGAGGAGAAGATGGGAAGAGCACCGAGAGCAGCATGAATGAGCTATGGAGGGAGGATGAAGGCAGGGAGAAAGAGGAGGAGAGGGAGAATACAGATCCAACGACGGAGGAGAAAGAAGAGCAGGAGTTCTTGCACGCTTTACGCAAGAGCTGTGAAGATGAAAAACCCCTGCTTGTTAGCGAGGACAATGCTTCAGAGGCAGTGGACACGAGCGCTCCACCCTCATCCTCTTCTTCATCATTTGTTATCCCGAGCTGCGATTAGATCGGTCCTTCAGTGCAGACGCACTCTCCACCCCTGGCACAGATGAAGAGTGAAGAAGAAGATGAAGATGATGAGGAGGAGGAGGAGGAAGACAGCGATGATAACTACCTGGGACGCAGTGACAGTAAAAGGAGGAGCATGGTAGAGGCCACTTCCTGCGAAAGCACTCAGGTGGACTCAGCGTGCAGAATTCCCTGCGCGCAGCACACACAGTGAGGGCAGCCTTCTCCAGGACCCTCGCGCAACCTGCTTCACATCTGACAATGCCATCAACTGCATGGAGGTGGCCGGCACACACAAGGCGGCTGGACACTTCCATCGCCCAAAACTCTGAAGAAAGAGCTGACTAAGAATGGAGGGTCCATGCACCAGCTGTGTATGCTCTTTTCTGGAAGAAAAGTAAGTCCTTCTTGTTCTTGTTAAGTGAGCATGCCAAATGGTTTATGACTCATTTCCTTTTGTCATGCTACTTTGTAAGCTGATATACTAGTGAGGCCAAAGCAAGCATCACTATTACTCATACTCATACTCAACATTAGAAATTAAGGCAAACTTATAACTTGTTCTTCACCATTTGCATTATGGGCAGTTGATATTACTTATCCAAATACCCAGACATTGGTCAGACTTAAAATTTTCAGATGAGTATAAAATCGGCAAGAAAATCCACTAGACTTACTTTAAAGAGGAAGTTGATTTGGATTTGAGCTTTTTCATAGCAAAGCAAAACTAAGTGCAGCTAAAATAAAAAAGCTAAGTAAAAGCAAAGCAAATACCTTTTAAGCTGGAAAGTCATGCATAGGTAAGCATCACTCTGTTCATCACTCACTGTCTTCACAAAAGCACATACACACCACACACAGAAATAGAAATGTCTCAACACAGCCCCGCTCTGCTGGTCACATGTGCCATATGGCTGGTGAAAATCAAAAGTTGGATTTTTATAATTTGCATTATAAACTGTACAGAACAAGGTAATAGTTTTGGTCAATCTCTTCACATTAATTCACATCAATAATCACCTTGAGCAATAGAAGTACTGATATTTGTCTTCGTGAACACAGAATGTGTAAATGTTCCTGCAGATAAGTAGAAAAAATGTTAAATAGAGGAAAATTTCTAGCAACAGGTGATTAATTGGAAGGCAAATGTAAATGATGTAACATACAGTGCAGACAGTTAGATAGACAGAGGGAAAATATATAGATAGACAGACAGAGAGATTTAAGTGACAATTATCTTTTTCAAGTTCAACTAATTTTATATTGCTCATCATTCCTTATCTAATTTTATCCTATACATCTGTTCATATGGCTTAGAATGTACATAGCGCTGCACTCTCAGTTTTGTCCACTAAGTGGCGTTCTGACAATTTATTTTGGTCTCTAACTTGACATGGTATTTAAAGATGTTGTCTGGAACAGTTTTAAGACCACATATTTATATGCATGCCATGATGGAAAGACTTTTTGTGTGCAAGCAAGCAAGTGTGTGTGTGTGTATATATATATATATATATATATATACCCTTACTTTTATCAATGGCCATAACTGACAGTATTAATCTTTCATTATTTAAAAAAAGTCATTATTTACTCACCTTTGATGTCACATTCCCTTCTCTTTTTTTGGAAAAGAGATCTGTCATCTGTCATTTTGGCTTGACCATAGTCAACCACAGTCTAAAGTATAAAGATAAATTTTGGGGATTTATAGGTATTGATTTGTTCTTATTAATCTTGATTATTCACCACTTTCTGGACAAGTTGTAATGAACTGCTGCATCAATAGAGTCTCATGAACGATGCAATAATGACAGCCTGGATATTCATTAAATAATATGTTACATTTCAGTTTGTTAATAACTGTTGTTATTAGTAATTCAATTATTAGTACTTTAGTCACTGATCACTTTTCAAAAAGTGATTATAGTGCCTATACACATTTGTAAATAGTTCAGAAGGCATATTATCTTAGATAATGCAGTGTAATCTGACTTGTAACTCACCTCTGTTCCTTTGCAGTTCACATAGGAAAATATGGAACAAGACCATTAATTCAGCACTCCAATGATGTCAGCTCTCACCTCTTTCTTAGCCACAGGCAGTTTTTTTAGGCCTGTGTCTGGTGCATAATGGGACTATAAATATCCTAAATGTGCACATGATCCTGTGTCTGTCTGTGCATGCATTTGGACAAAATTAATGCCTTCCTAGAATAACTGCAGAGGAGAAAGGACAAACATTTCACGGTGTCTGAAAAATACAAGACAAGGCAACTCTTTACTTGTATTTATAATAATTTAGTAGTTTTCAGTGAATATAAAGAAAGTGGCATCATTTAAAAATCTGTCTGTCTGTCTACAAGTGAGCATGGGCATATCAGAGGGTGCAGCTAGTAGGTAAATGACAAACAGCTGAAGGTAATGAAACAATTATCAGTGCAATGGGTGAAGGAACTGAAGTCCAAAACAAATAAAGACCCTGAAGAGTGCCCTCTGGTGGCTGGCACAACCCTGGTCAGCCATCCCAGAAGAAGCAGATGGAGCAGAAGATCCCCATGGCAGAGGAGATGACCACCACAGTAAGGCTGACAGGACCAAAGGTTCTCTCAGTGATGCTGACAGTGTTGAATACCACTTCAGTGGAGCTGGCAGCATGATTACCCCACTGGCTGACCAGGCGGGACTGCAATAAAAAGCAGGGGTTAGTAATAGCCTCTATGGTCATAACCTGACATGTGAACAGTTCAGCAACAGTCTCTGTCTGTGACAGGACAGACTAAGAGTTCAGGAGTGGGCACCATTGCCCCTGAAGTTGGCACCACTGACTCAGGAAGTTCTGCAGCAGAAGTCGCCACCTTGGGAGGAACTAGAGTAGGCTTAGGAGTGGATTAGAACAAGCTCAGGATTGAACATTGAGTGGGCTCAGGAGTAGATTCAGTGGGCATTGGAGCAGACTTGTAGAAAGGAGCAAACTCTGGAATGCAATTGATTGAGACTTGAGAGCAAACACATAGTCAGAACTGACTCTGGAGCAGAATTGTGAAGTATAACAATCTTTGGAGTAACTTCATAGACTCAAAGTGAGCTCAGGAGTAGACTGATAGATTGGAGATGGCATCAGGAGTGAACTCGTAGACTTGGGCAGACTCTAGATCAGTCTCCAGAGTGGAATGTACTCAGACTTGAATGGGCTCTAGATTGGACTCTGAAGGCACCCTGAATGGAGGCGGACTCTGTGGGCTCCTAGACTGGAACAGGCTCTACAGTGGACTCTGCGGGCTCCTGGATTTGAGCAGGCTCTGGGTGGTCTGGGAGCTTTCAGAATGGATTAAACTCCAAAGTGGGCTCTTGGGTGGGAACATGCTCTGGACACAACATTTCTGAACAGAATGGGTCATTTCTGACAGGAGCAGGCTATGGAGGTAAACTCTAAGGGCTCCTGGACTGGAACAGGCTCTTGAGTGGACTCAGTAGCAGCACATGCATGCAGAACAGTCAAAGGTGAATGGAAAAAGATGGCCTTCTTGATTATGGCAGCAGCAGTGAAATCTGGTGATTGTGTAGCAGCCTCTGATACCACAGAGTCGAGGCCCTCCAGGACCCCCGGACTTGGGACCACAGATTTTACTTTGCTGTCTTCCTCCTTCTTGATCTTTGTTTTTCTAGTCAGAAGCCTCACTGTACTCTGGGGTGTGGAACCGGATTTTGGGCATCTCTGCTGGGCACTGCAGAGATAGTAAATAAAACATAATCAAGAGTTTTTAATCCTTCAATCTCCACACAGAGATAAAGGGTTTTCAAGGCATTCGTTAAAGGCAACACATTTAGTAGTCCCACATATGGGATTTTTATTTCTGTCCCCCTGTAGTATGATCCCCGGTACTAAGTACAGTCTATATCTTCCATCTTTTGTCACGTTATGTTGCGTGTTTTACAGAGAAAGAACTAGGTGAATATGTACCAAACTATATTGTAGGCTTAGCTGGACTTTGATGAGTATGTGTGGGCTATATATATTACATTTTACTGGGAAAGTGCTTATGTACAGCCCTCACATCATCAGTCTTGCGTTCTGCATTAGTTTTCAGATGACTCAGCTGTTGTGGGTTGTGTTAATGAAGTGAAGATAGGAGTGTGGTGAACAGTTTTGTAGCATGAAGAGGCTGAATGACCTCCAGCTTAACATCACAAAGACTAAGAGCAGCAGAGATTTTAGGAGGCAAAAAACGTTTCTGAACTCAGCGTCAGAAGATGGAGGTGGACATTGTTGAGGAGTATTTGTACATGAGCATGTCCGTACTAATTTTAAACTGAGCTGGACTAAAAATCAAGATACTTTGTTTGTACTGAAAACAGTGTAACAGTTGTGTTATTTTATTAACCTACTGTGAGAGGATTTACTAAAGAATTGTTGTGTGAAACATTACAGAAAAAAAGGCATAAAGAAAACAACCGTTTTCCACATCCCAGCCTCATTACTGTATGTATTTGTAGGTTTCCTTTGCAGATGCATGCAATAGTCGAATGTGAAAACGGTTGTTTTCATGCCTTTCTGTAATGTTTGCAACAGATAACAATGAAATCACTACGATGGAGTGCAAAATAACACAGCTCTTACATGTTTTTCGACACCAAGTATCTTGATTTTTTGTCAGCTCACATTAAAGTGTGCCCGGACAGCCTCTTACAATGCTCTCGGCGTGTCACCTCCATGTTCTGTGCTGAGGATTAAAGACGTTTTTACCTCACAAATCACCAACTCTTCAATCTTTGTGTTAAGCTGAGAGTCATTCGGCTTCCCTTCATCTTACAAGCTGTTTGCCACGCTCACAGCTGACCAACACAACCCACAATAACTGGAAGTCATCTGAAAACTAATGCGAGAGCATGAACTGATGATGTGAGAATATAACGCAATGTGATATAACATAACCTGCATCGAAGTCCAGCTGGCCTTTTATTATGGTTGTGCAAACCATAGTTCTTTACTCTGTAAAGCTACTTGCCAACGTAACGTGATGGAAGACCTCAGACTGTACTTATGCAATCGCAGAGTTAAAATGGAAATCCCCATGTAACAAATGTGTTATAACGAAATAACATGGCTTCTTGTCTCTGTGAAATTGAAGATTAAAACTCTTGATTATATGTTTATTTACTAACTCTCTGCTACAATGCAGAGATTCTACATGCAATGAAAAACAAGATCAGAAAGAGAAGGCCTAAGTAAATCGATGATCTGGTCTGGGAGTTCAGAGGCTCGGCTCTATGTTGAATTCTGTCATGATTCACTGCTGCCTTGAACCGTCTTTCATAGCACATTTATTGCTATGCATGTCTTCTTTACTGGTCGAAACTAATTCGGGAGCCACTAGAGAGGTCCATGTGCTCTGAAATGACCCATTCATTCGAAATGTTGTGTCAAACATGTTGCAGAGCCACTTTGTCATTCTGTCACATGAACACTCATCAATCATAGCCGATCTGAAATTCACATTCGGGGTGCGCTCGATCTGGGACATTCAATGCAGTACATTCCACTCTGGAAGGCTGTTGAAGTCTACGAGTTCACTCACGATGCCTCGATCGTCTGCTCTGAGCTCACTACGATCTATAACCCTCCAGATGACCATAACTTCACAATTCTGCTCGGAAGTCGGTGCAGGCATATGTTTGCTCTCAAATCAATCGAACCATTCGAAGTTTTCTGAAGTCTGCTCAATGCTGCTGAATCTCTGAGCCCGCTCAATCCGATCTGGCGTTGCAATCGCTCTAAGCCTGCTCTAGTTCCTCTGACTACCGGTCGGTGGTGCCAACTCGGGGGGAACGTGTGCCTGAACTGATCTATGCATGCGAACGAAGACGTTGCTGAGCTTCACTGCGTAATAAGGTGTGAAGGTATTGCAACACTGCTTTATTGCTGGTCGGCGCAATCGTGAGGCTGTCCTGCGTTGTAGCTCACGAAGTGTTATTCAGCTGTCACATGAAGAACCTTTGGTCCTGTCGGCGCTACTGTGATCTCCTGCTGCCATGAGGTAACTGCTCCATGCTGGATGGCGACCGAGAAATTGTGCCAATACCGAAAACGCTCTTCGAGGTCTTCCGGACTTCCTTTCGTTACGATAGTGTTTCGTACAGCTTCGGCTTTATTTTGTTACTACTGAAACGTGCCCTGACCTTATGCCATCCTGTAATTGGTTGAACGAATTGCAAGTGATGCCGCTCTCTTTATATTCGCTGAAAACACCAGGTATTATAAAATACGAATCAAGTTGCGCTGTGTCTTTTCAAGACATAAATGAAAAATGTTTGTCACTCTCCCTGCGGTGTTCTAGGAAACGTATTTGTCAGATGCGTACTGACAGGCTACGGACTCATGTCTTTTTATTTATTTATGGTCCCGATATCACCGAACACGGGCTTACAAAACGCCTGTGTAAGCGAAACTTGACATCGACGGAGTGCTGGTGCTCGGTCTTGTTCCGTGTTATGAGCACGAAAGGCTGAGGTAATTTTCAAGCCCATTACACTGGGTATCTGAATAATATGCCTTCTGGCTATTACAAACAATATTGTGAGCATATAATCACTTTTTGAAAAGTGATCGGTGACTGAAAGACACTAATAATTGAATTGCTAATAACAACGATTGATAACAAACTGAAATGTAACGCGTATTTAATGAATATCCGAACTGTCATACTGCGCGTTCATGAACTATTGTGTTCACGGCAGTTCGTATCTGAAAGTATTGAATAATCAAGGTGTAGAACAAATCAGCCTCCCCAAGCCCTTCTTTATACCCAGACTGTGGTGCTATGGTCAAGTCAAACGATGAATATCTCTTTCCAAGAAGGAAGAAAGGTGAATGATAAATAATGACTTTAAATAATGAAGATTAATGCATCACAGATATGGCCGTATTCATGAGAACTAACTATATGTAACAACAACATATATATAACTATGCTGCACACACACTCTTTGCTTGCACTAAAAATCTTTCCATCTGTAACATGCATATAAATACAGTCTTCAAGCTGTTCCCGGTTAACATCTTCTCATGTCAGTCAGAAGACAAGAGGCATTGTCGAGCACCGCCCAGTGAACAGGCTTGAGTGCAGCTGTAAACCATATGAGCTGAATGTATAGAGATAAAGGTGAATAATGATGAGCAATGTAAATTAGTTGAACGAAAAGATAATTGTCATAAATGCTATAAATACCAGCTCTTATCTATATTTTCTGTCTGTCTAACTGTCTGCACTATATCTTACATCATTATTTATAACTAATCACACTGTTGCTGAAAACCTCTCTGTTTATTTTTCACTTAATGCGGGGCTGTTACGCATTCTGTGTTCGCGAACAAATATCGGCCGCTGTATTGCTCAAGGTGATTATTGATGTGAGCCAATAATGAAGAACGGACCAAAACTGCTGCCTTGTTCTGTACGGTTGTAATGCAGTATAAAAATCAACTTTGATTTTCACCAGCCATGTAACACATGTGACGAAGTATTTATCAATTTATTTCTGGCTTTGTGTGTGTGTCTTTGTGAACGGTGGTGATGAGCAGTGATAACACCTGTACGCCGACTTTCCGGCAAAAGGTATTTGCTTTGCTTAGCAACTATTTAGCTGCGCACTGGTTTCTTTGTAGTAAAGCTCAATCCAAGTCAACTATATTTCAAAGTGAGTCAGTGAATTTTCTTGCATTATACTCGTCTGAAAAATTTTAAGTCTGACAATAATTATTTGAATCAAATGTATCGCTGCCTCTGGTGAGGCTGATTACTGCGCGAGCTACGTATTTGATATGTATGAGTAATAGTGATGCTTGCTCACTATCGCTTAACAATGGCATGACCAAAAAGTGATCATCAAACTCATTTGGCAGCCATGAAACAGAAGGACTTACTGTTCCGAAGAACATGCACAGCTGGTGCATGGACCTCCGTTGTGAATCGAGCTAACTGTTTCAGGTTTGATGGATAATCCCGGCCACTTTGCCGAAACACTACATGCAGTTGATGGCACATTGTCAGTGTGAGGAACTGGCAGGTCTGAAGCCTCACTGTATTGATGAATACTGAAATTCTGCTGATCCACACCTGATAACTTACTTGAGAGGAGAATGACTCTACCATGCTCTCATTTGCTGTCGCTCGTTCGAAAACAGATATCATCGCTGTCTACACTCACTCCTCCTCACTCATCATCTTCATCTTCTTCATACTCTTCATCTGCCGAGTGGAGAATAACGTCTGCTGCGAAAAGACGATCTAATGCTTAACTTTGAAACAACAAATGGAAGGAAGAGTGAAATTGGAGGCGTTCCGTCAATCACTATTATCTCTGAGAGCATTGTCACTAAATCTTCACGATCTCTTGCGTATAAACAAAGCATAACTGCTGTGCTATCGATGGGTGAATCTGTATTCTTTCCCTTCTCCTCTCTTTCTCCCTGCCTTCATCCTCCTCCATAACTAAGTCATCACCAGCTGGAGCCAATAACTAAATCTTCTCCTCGGTGAGCAGGAGCTGATGGGAACAGTGGTGTTGAAGAAGTACGCAATCTCCGGCCGTTGAAAACTCCTGAGGAGCTTTACTGGCGTGGTAACTGATAAATCGGAGAAAAGTAGCCGAGAAATAGAGAATCGTTCTCAGGCCTAGTGCATGGCTCATCTGCCGGCATCGCTGAAATAACACGGTGGTCTGTAATACAATGCTTATGATCGTAACTTCGAATGATATTAATAGAACTGCTACGAAAAATGACTAATGTTATGTTTAATGAACAAGCATGCTGAAAGTGATTGAAGATGTTTATGTGGCTTGTGTGTTTGTCATGTATCATTGTTTGGGAACAGTGAGAAATGGGCTGACGGATATCACCTCCACATATTCCCCAATGTTGATTGCACCCAAGTACGGCGTGTTGCTTTTATGTGCGAACAATATCATTCTGTGTCTTACTATTGAAATAAACCTATGCTAATATAACTGATATTAAAAGTGAGGAATAATCTGTTCTAAAAATTAATTCTTATGTAATAAAACTAAGCAGGCACAAAAAAAACAGAAAATGGTATTTAGGCAGTGAAGGTTGAAAATTTATGTTAATTCGTGTTAGTAAAACACGTAATTGTAAAAAGAATTAATTAATATCGGCAATGCGCGAGCAGAATGGATTAAAAAAGATTTCTCGGTGACGAAATAGATTATTTAACTCTGGGTATGCGAACTATTAAACACGGGATTAAAACCGCAGTAAATTTGTGCAATACAATTTCTCTGAAATCTGCTAATGATTTTACTCATCATGGGAAGCTCACGTATTACGTTATTAAACATGAAAATGGACTTCAAGTCGGCATTTAGAACTGGTAATGAATGACATGATAATCTTTTTTATGGCAAGACTGCTTTCTTTCGGGTTTATAGATAACGTAGACTTTTTCTTTCATTCTTTGCTGTTATTCTGTGAAAAACGAACGATGAACAGTATTTGCCCATATAATACGAAACATTAAGCTGCATTGAAATAAAATATTGCTACAAACTTTTAAGTAATCCCATCTGAAAAGAAGAAATAAACATTGCTTTTGAAAGAATAATTAGTACTACTTGAAAAAAATGAGTATTTTACTGAATACTGTTCCGTAGTTTATAATAACTAAACAGAGCAAACTAACTTAATGCATAATGCTTTATTGTAATAACTACTGTTACTAACAAAGCTCTGATTAACAATTTAATGAATATTAACGCTCGGTTAGCTGCAACCTGCCCTGGAAGACTTCACAATAACTGCATACAGGTTGCTAATTAATGTAATTATGTAATTAATTCTAAAATTAGGTAATGTAACTTGTTAATGTTTCGAAAGAGGCTGTCAGAAATTCTCAAAGGGTACTAATTGCCCGAATCAGTATTCTAAGTGAAATCATCATAATCCTAAAATCGGCAGCGTCGTGCTGTCTTTTGAGATGATGTGAATTTATATGAGGTTTTTGGATAATGTGACTCGAAGTGTTACTACATCTTTCTGGAAAACTACTAGTTATTTGAACCCATTCTAAAGTGACGATCGTGATAACCCGCAGCGTATTTAAATTTAACGGCGCAACGAAACTACAAGCTGATACCAAAGTTTTCATTGACTCTTTATATACGATCTTCGACACGAAAATACTGTCCAAAACACAATATTCGCGATGTAGCTAACACCGAATAATAATATTTCACAAAACCGTTATACAGTATTCAGTCTCATTACTAATGATTCTATAATCTTTCTGCAAACTCTTTAATCCCCTCAATTAGCTTTCCTCTGAAATAAACAACTGCCAGAGTCGTACTAGTGGAGTTACCATGACCATCGCGAATAAGTATGCATTATGTATTATTTAAATTATGAACACAATAATACTGTATTTTAGTGATTCTTTTGAGGAAACAATAATGTGGTGTGTTAACTATTACTATTACTAATAATTCCTCAATAGGCTTTATTAGTTAATAATGGTACTGATGCTAATATTGTGTTATAATGTATTCTTCATGTAAATCGTCATCTGACATTTTGTGAACTGTATATCACTTACAGCCTTAATGACGAATAGGCTATTGGCGCACAGATGTGAAAATACAATAAATTATGCCCACACCTTATCATATTGCTACAGCGCCCATTAATATATTGGTCTTTCAGGTACATACTGACAGCTCTGGGCTTCAGAATCGGCTATCAAATGTGTTTGCTCGCCTAATGAGGCGCGGTAAGCTGTGAAGTTTTACGGCAGAAGCGACTGAAAGCTCGTGATACGGCCAAGCTGAAGTCATAAGATGGAATTCATATTACACGCTCGCATGATATGCGACATATTAACTCCCCATCCGTAACTGAGGCTTCACAAATAGGCACTCTTGTCGTCTGCTGACGTCGACATGAAAGTTACTACCCGAACAGGCATTTACGAAAGAAATGTTGCAAAAATGAACGAATGACTCACCTAGCGGCTACTCTTTAACTACTGTTATCGTGTTGAAGATAATTTGCTTCGTTGAGTCCCCTCATGCGTAACTTGCCATCTGACATGAAAGAAAATGAATAGTAAATGATATGAAGAGAGGACTTTAAGCGTTCGCGAAGAAAATGTGTAAAGAATAAGACGGTGATACATGAAATTGTAACGCGAACTACATTTATTTTCTTTGAAATAAAATAAAAGTGGACTACGCAAGGAACATAAAATATATATAATTCAGTAGTTTTTGCTATGCAAACTGCAAAGCGATGTTGAGATAGATTCGAGTGTTATTGCTGGCGAGTAACGACGAGCGTCGTAATGACCACCAGTGGACTCGCGCAGGTAATCAAATGAAGAGCTCTGGCAGAACCTCAAAAGTGCAATGATGATTCTAAAACCTCGCTAGTATATTTCGTCAACAAAGTGCCAGTATTCTTGTATTCTAGATGCTTGTACTAACATTTCAATCTATTATTCATTAAAATCACTAAACAATCAGCAATGACGGAAGCCTGTTTTAAACGAAGCTCTCATAAATGAAGTCTTTAGACATCTCTATGTGCGTAATGAACGATGTGCAGCTGTGCGTGACTTGGCTTCATTGTGTTTAATTCTGTTGAACTACGGTAGTCAGGTGCCTTTTTATGGCTACAGGTGATAACAATTATGTACCACATCTTTCGGAATGCTGCTATGAGTGGGCATCGGGTTGAACTTTGGCGGCTTCACCAGATAAGAAAGGTACATTCTTCTTGATGTTTGCGCATAAGAGGAGTGCATTACAGTGAATGTCGTAATGTAAAAAAAGAACTGCAGAGGTATTCTACAATCTACGATACTGACTTAACAACTACCTTACTGTTTAGGTATGTTTTGAACCGGCGTCACGGCACTAAAACATAACTAACCGGCATATACTGTTGTTTTCCAACAGCGATTGCTACATAACACAACATTTTAAAGCTATCAGGCAAGTAATGATCCTTGAAGGCTAAATGGCTCCAGGCGAAGGTATACAAGCTGTTGAAGTACATGCCATTGAAAGAAGAATCAGCACTTTATAACGCACACAAACAGAAGACACTATGGAATTTCGTCTGGTTTCTCACAAGCTGAGCCACTGCCGCAAGAAGTCGTCCTGTTGCATCTTGACTGGCAAAGCTCACCCAAAATGAACTGTGCAACATATATAAAACACAGGCCACGGTTCTGCGTGATTTAGTTGAGTTGAAGCTGAAGGCGAGTTGCTGTCATGAGAGATGATTAAGCTGCGGAAATGCGCTGCGATCACAACCTGATAATTGTTTAAAATCTTCAAGGTCGCGTGTTTTGATACTCGGAGCTTACTGCTAGGCTTATGCAAATAACGCAAATCGGCGTCGACAAAGCTACTGCCAGACTCTCACTCTATGTGGTGCTCCTCGCTAAACGAAACGCAACAGGAACGCTACTTGGCTGCTTATGCAAATGACGACAGGGAATAACGTCTATTCGTGAGCGAAAATTCGAGTACGGACTATTCAAAATGAGTCAAAATTTCTAAAAAGCTACTGTCTGGCGCAACGGATATCGCGCAACTGTATAGACTGACTATGATCAAACCAACATTGGCAATCAAGTATTTACGAAAATTTTATCGGTCCTTTGACTATGAATTTCTGGTATCAAGACTGTTAACAAGTTTTACTTTCTACATGTTAACATTACCGACTTTGATGATCGTCAGCTGTGTTTTTATTAGATGAACTGGGCGCAATTTTTACTTGGCTATTATTTTGTCTGTGAAATGAAGTGAAAAGCCTGGAGCGTGAAGTACAGTTAGTGTTTATTCTGTGCCTTGCTCAAGGTTCTCACCTCAGTCGTGGTATTGAAGGTGGAGATAGTGTTGGTTATTTGCGAACCCTTGACCTTTAGAGTACAGGCCTGTAATAAGAGGCTGTTGAGTCGGCCTTGACTTATTTCAGTTTTGAGGTGTTCAGTTTAATTTTGATTTTAGAAAATCACGTGATTGCTCTCCTGCGCAAATCAACAGTTTCTTGTTTTTCATTATTTCTCTTGAGCTTATTATTAATGATAGAGTAAAGCACCATTCAAATTAGATACTCCAAGACTTTTATTTAAGTAATTGGCCTATTGGATATGGTGACTTGCAACTTGAAATAATTTTTACTGTTTACTGAACTTTAATTTAAAACATGGTTTCAGGTAATCTTTAGACATCTGCCAACAAGTACTGATTTCTTGATTTCTTCATCTTCACAGCCAAACATGACTGTGCACAGCCGAAGACCCACTGTGTGCACGTCACTACTAGCAAACTAGGGGCAACGCAAACCTTAGGGGAATATGAGATACGTAAGGCTTGGAGCAGGCATTAGCTTTATCAATGGAGACCTTGTGATCCATGTCTTGTTCTCCTTCTCATCTCATGTAGCCCCCCTCAGGCACCACAGTTCTTTTAAAGAAAGCAATCTGGGAGCAAAGCATTTTCAAGCTACATGCTCTTTCAACAGACATAGTCGCAAGTTAGGGTGAAACAAAGACAACATGAATTTTGCCATTATCATATTTGATTTCACCCTGTTAATCAATATGCGTAATAATTTAATGAACCAGCTTTATATTTACCATAAATTTTCATCTTAAAGCGTCATCACCGCAGTAATTTGGGATTTTAGCCAAAAGATTACAAATGTTTTCAGACATTTTGGTTCTCTCTTCTTTCACTGAGTCATACCATTCATAGTGTCAACCTCAGATGACACATTCTCAAACCATTTAAGTACCGTCTGATGAAAATGTCAAAGCTTTCTCAAAATAGCAATCTCAAATTTAATTAGCTGTCTTTGTGCAATATCCATGAGTGCACAGGCGCTTTATCAGTCAACCAGAAACAAGCTAATCCACACACAGTAAGTGTACAGGTTGACATCAAACCTTTCAAAAAGATTTCAAAGAGATTTTTAAGAACCTTGAATAAGGTAAAATAAATGCAGAAATAAATACACAAATATAACACAATTGTTTGTGTGTGTGTGTGCAACATAACTGCATGTAAACTGTACTTAACAGTAATGACAGACTGAAGCAATATGCTGACATTGGCATTATGCTTCTGTGCAAACTCAAGACAGATATTAGGGGCACTTAGGTTGTCACAAAAAGGTGGAACCACTCTGATATGTGTCTGAATTATATTGACAGACATTATGATCAGCTGAGCATCAGCTGTTTGCAACTTGACTAACATGACCTGCCTAAAGCTTCAAATCTAGTCTTTCCTTCATCTTAAAAAACAAAAATGAAGCTATTCTTTCAGAATGTTCGTTCATTTATTAAAAGCATGATCAACCTACAAAAATTCCAAAGTCATTTTTCCCGTTTGCCACCTAAAATATGAAACTGCATTCATAACAGACAGACAGACAACAGCAGCTACAATACATAAATAATGATTAAATATTTGAACAAACTGAAAATCTAATCACAGTACCAAGCACTGATAAATCAGTTGCTTGCTATCTTAAAGGATCTGCCACTGGAATCGAAGCCATAGAATAATGTTGGTGAGCATTAATGCTGGGATGATTGATAAATCAATGGGACACTGAAGATAATTGGCTGCTGTCGGTGTGTCTGTGCTCGCAGAATGAGTGAAATCAGTGGGTGAGACGTGTCTTTACAGCAGCGTCAGTACAGCATTAGAAACAGCAGATTAAAGGCGTAACTGAATGGGATGGGGGCAAACACTTCAAAAAGCAGGCACATGGAGAGGGACGTGCCTTGCACATCAAAACATGCCAGATCACTTGATGCTCGCTAACAAGAGGAGCGAGGTAAGATACAGAGACAATACACACATATACATTTCAATCGTGACTATCTGAAGAGTTTTAGCATGTTAATGAAAAGGCGGTGTTAATGTAATTGGTCTTGATCTGACTATATACTATATCTGCTATGTACACTGCTACTGCTGAGTATGGCGACTTGCAGACACATTGCTTTAATCATGTAAGATGTGCTGCTGCTGCATGAATAGGCCATAGCAGATCTAGACAGGTGGAGCTGGGGGAGGTGGGGGGTTTCAGAGGACATTAAAAAGTTCACTGTACACTTTGTAAAATTAAGAAATGAGACACTGTTCTAAAGGAATAGTTCACCCAAAAAGAAAGTCCTGTCATCATTTACTCAATCTCAAGTAGTTCCAAACCTGTATGAATTTCTTTGTTCTGTCTAACACAAAGGAAGATATTTTGAAAAAAGTTTGTAACCAGGTTGTTTTGGTGACCCTGGTTTGATGTTTGGAACTACTGGAGTAAACGATGACAGAATTTTAATTTCTGGTTAAACTAAAAAAGTATGTCACTGTACTTTATTTACCCTCTAATTAGTATTTCATAGTGGTACATATTATTACAAAAGTATGCTTGCTATTACCAGTTGGGCGTATCTATTTGGAGAGAACCTTACAACTACTTGTGGGATCAATGTACAGTAAATGTTGAGCAAGCAGTTTAACTGGCTACAAAATCATCAGAGGTCAGTCAGCTTGCGCCATGTGGCAAAGGATGCAAGATAAAGGACCTATCAGCCTTCAGTGATGATTAGGTAACGTTAAGTGTCTGATGCATCCTGAGGTCATTAATAACACATCTATCAAGTGCTCCAGAACATGCTGGCAAGCTGTCTAAACACAATTTGGGAAATCATATTGGTTAACTTCAAATTATGCTAAATTGTTTACAAAGTAACAAAACCTACACCTACACTACTCTGTTCCATGTGTTCTATGTCAGAAGAATAGCATTAACACTTGGTAATTAATTGTGATATGGAATAACAAGAATATATATGACAAGAGCATTTTTCCAAATCTTTTCCTCATTATTATATATATTTTTGTATATTCCACTGTAACAGTATGAAAAAAACAGCCCATTAAGTAGTCTTCTTCTCTACTGATTTAATTTGCAATATATCTCATTAATAATGCACTGGAATATACTAAGAATTTTAACTAAGATTTGCCTCCCAAATACTTTTTAGATTTTAATTTAAATATTTTCCCTCAAATTAATTATTTAAAATGCAAGTGTTATGTATATTACATGATACAGACATATATTACTACAGTGATACATGTCTGTAATATTGCTAATAGAACATTTTTATTTTTGGTCTCTTGAAGATATTTGCTAATGCTTTACTATGTACCCAGTTCTTATTGTGTTCTAAAGTGAACCTTTGTCTTATTGTTTACACGTTAATAGAAAGTTACTCTCCCATAATTCCATAAAGCGTCAAAGGGTGTAGTAAAAAGATGGATAAACAAAACCATTTGCATCACTAAAATATGGCGAGGTAATTGTTAAATAGTTGCCCAACAATCACTTTTATCACAGACATTTTAGTAAAATCCAGCAGTATATCTCACTTTTTAGCAAGCAGAGAGATCCACCAAATAGAGCCATAAAATATTCAACAGTAAACAAAACAACCATTGCCTTTCTCGTGGCCATTAGAGACAATCTCTCTGTTACTAGGGCCTAATATATTCCTCTACTCTCAGAGAGAGAGGGAAGGGCACAGAGGTAAAATTAATCAAACACAGAAGGTCAGGGACACACAATACTTGATTAAGGTCACACAAGCCATCACAAAGTCATTCGGCCCAATAAAGATGCCGCTGTAGTCATTAACATGGCAGCGCAGAAGCCTTATTTTCTTGATCCTCGTGCCCAATCTCACTAACGTCTGTCCTCCACAAACAAACATGTTTAGGGCTGTTAGACCTAAAAGATTAATGAAAGGACGAAAGAGAAATGTTGCAACTCATCGGTAGGACACGTTGCATCATCACCAAACGACAGCTTTGTCCCTCTAATGTTTTGATGTTACCTAATTAAATGAAAATAATTTAATAGCATCTACTCTAATTATTCTATCAGTGAAGTCCACTATTTAAAATAATACCTTCATGAACATATCTAAAAAAACACATGTACCCTCAACAATAGCTGTGAAAAATAACAATGCTGTAAAATATTTAATAATTTTATATTTAGATACTACTTCTTATAGAAACCCCTCTAAAGTAACATAAGAGGAAATCAAATGTTTAGCATCTCTAGTATTATACGTATCAGTGAATTTCTAGCTACAAATGGTGGAGCACAGTTTACAAAAACTGTCTGTAGATTACAAATCTAAGAGTACAGTTGTCAAATCTGAGAGTATACAGGCGTCTAAATAGAGGGCTCAAATTACAAAACTGCGGGCAAAAGATGAGGGAACTGTTTCCAAATTCATGAGTTTATTTCATAAATTGCAAAACTGCAAAAACCGTAACCACAAGAAAAAAATGATTTTACTGTAGATGACCCTTGAGAACTTCATACTCTCTCATGCTGCAGTAAATAGAATTTACAATAGGGAATTATGTCAATTATCCATCTAACTGCATGGAGTCATCTATTCCTCATAGCAGGGCTCATCGTAATGCAGTTTATTGCAACATGCTCTCTGTACTATGTTAAAATTAAAGAAGTAAAATAATTTACAATGAAGAAAAATTGTATTTATTTTTTTTCATTTCGTTTGAGAAGGAAGGCATGCAAAAGCATTGCGCTTCTCAATATTCATTTAATATATTTGCTACACGACACTACAGATTTAAACAGTTTATTCAACTTTTTATTCAGCTTTTACATTGCTCATATAGCTCATATTGTGTAATATAGTGAGAATTCTGTAAAGAGTTCATGGCAGAAAGACACACGAGCTAATGGTGGATATTTGTACAATTATACTAAAAAGGCCTCTAACTTGTTAAAAATTCAACTAACAATCTGCATGTAGCGTTTTGTGCTTCCCCACTTAAGTTTTTTAATGTCTCAAGCTCAGATGGCCAAGATTAGTAAAGTCACAGAGAAGTCAGATACAGAAACAATTCTCATTCAATGCTCATTCTTACAACAGCACCTTTATTTTATAGCTCTATATCATCTATAGGTTCAGTTGTTAGCTGAGACAAAGTTGATGCCTCAGAGATATGAAAGAGCAACCTCTGAGCAAAAACATCTCCCCACACACTTTTTAACATCCTGTAAGCTTCTATAGAACAGCAGCAACCACAAATACAATACACAAGCACATACGCTGAAACACTTGAGATCACAGACAGAAGTAAACCACACCTCGGACACACGCACTCACCATCAGGACAGACAAACAGCCTTGAGAATCAAACGATGCGCATCTGTTTGTGTGTGTGTGTGTGTGCATGTGTTTGTGTCAATGTATGCAGATTCAGTTCCTTCTTTAAGATCAGCAAGAAAAGAAAGAAAGGACTGAGAGAAAAGAGAAATCTAGTGGTCGGACAGGTGACACCCTCTTTACATAAACACATCATGAGTGGAAGGAAGAGAGAGTGTGAGAGAGTGTGTGAGAGAGAGAGTGAGTGTGTGTGTGTGTGTGTGTGTGTGTGTGTGTGTGTGTGTGTGTGTGTGTGTGTGTGTGTGTGTGAAAAAGAGAGAGTCTTTAACAAACACACCATTAAGCACTGATCATTCACCCCAGCCTCACTCAAGACATCATGCCACTTGGCTGGACTTCCATGTCTGACTGAATACACAAACATTAACGTCCACTACACACACACACACACACTGAGAAAGAGAGAGTCCTATCTGCTCTGTTTGTGCTAGTCAAAATGGCAAAGAAAAGCAGATACTCTAGAATGGTACTCTAGAAATAAACTTATTTAAATGGTCAGTCTGAATTCTCGATTCTGATTGGCTGGCAGGTATGCATAAAAAATGTATGCACTGGTTTCAAGTCAGATGAATCTATTCTCTGAATGCATCTGCTACTTTAACTGACACACAAAAACAGAGATTGGAGTGACTTTTATTAATAGCTTCGTTATTTCAGTAACTAAAATTCAAATAACTAACTTCAAGGCTTTATATTTCGTAGAGAAGGATCCACAGGAATTAGTTTATTGATTTAACTATTTGTATTACTATATGCTACAAATTGAGTTTCTCTAACTAAGTGTAATTTGTTGAGTAAACTATTTCATTAGAAACTCTCAAAGCTCAAAACTAATGTTGTGTAATTATTTTTATTACTGTTTTGTTGTTGAGCCAAAGTATTTGTTTTTTAGATTGCAGACCGATCATGAGCACACTTGCACATTTATGCATTCTGCGTGGAATCTTTATAAATTTTTGAGATATTCAGAGCGGCACATAATGATGCACAAACCTGTTGTCTGTTTATTTATTCATTCGTTTGTTTCCTTCTAGGTCCAATCTTTTCCAGGTCCTTTTTTGGTGCATTCTCATAAAACGCCTTCGACACTACACGAACAGCTCTTACATCTCATTCGTCATTGCATCTCAATGTGTCCTGTTGCAATGTACAAGTCGTGTCATATTTGACATCACTGACATTGATTGAATATGTCTTATCATTGACGTGACAAGAAACCTGGCATGACACGTCTTGGCACACAGTAGCATATTTTAAATGTGAACAAGCAATGATAGAATATTTTCAGGAACTTAAATATGTGTGTACTATTCGCTGCCAAATATAGCTGCTTTTAAAGCCCCTTATCTGCATGGAAAAGAGCAGCATTAACACTGAACTTCTTCTTTTGTGTTTCGCAGAAAGCAGCTTTGGATTTGCATGAAGGTGTATAAATGACGATTTTGTGGGTAAACGATTTGTAGTGAACTGTAAAAGCGATACAGTATTCTCAAACGCGCGCAACTACACGAGGAAGTGTTCAAGAACAACAAGTTGAGAAATCTCCACTTCGAATGTGTGCACATTATAAACTTTATGAAAGGACATTTCCTCTGGACGCGTCTGCCTCGCACAGTTACAGTTCACCTTGCCTTCACGAGCATTGTGGGAAATGTCAGTCACTTAAACCTCATAAAGCAATTCATCATCATGCAAGTCGCCGCTCACCGTGTATGTTTTGCTATATGAAACGAGTGCAAGAAACTTTATTTAACAATTTACCACTTGCTTATCTCAGCAAGCTCCATTTATAAGCAATAAAAAACACGCACGCACTAAAACAGTCATAAAATATGAGCATGTTAAACATTTCATATATTTTCGTTAATCATCATAAAATATAAGCTTCTAAAAAGAAATAAATAATTTTTTTATTTATTTGCATTAGAAAACCGGATAAAAAAATAGAAATAAAATAAAAACAACTGAAAAATAATACAAATATCTGAAAAAATGTAATCTTGATAAAATCTGCTATGATATTAAACTAAACCGTAACATAAATGTCATAAAACAGCGAAGTAAACCGCGCAGCTTTAGAAACATCTATTCCCGTCTTCACACACACACACACACACACACACACACGCATGCACAAACTGTGTCAAATTAGGTGTAAAAGCTCAGTTTTGGACCCATTAAAGCAGGTGTACCTTAAATACAGGCATCTGGCCGCTGTGAACGCGTCTCTTTCACATGTGCTGATCCTGAATCCTGTCAGTAGACGTCTCCTTCTGTACTTCTGCCTAGAAATGCACTGTAAGTTCCCTTTGCGCGTCTGTTTGGTTCTATTTCAGTCTACCTGCTCTTTTGCTCTCTGTGTGGATTTGTCTCACTCTGTCCACGGTTTCATCGCGAGTTCCACAACAATTGCTGCAGACTGTGTGTGTGTGTGTGTGTGTGTGTGTGTGTGTGTGCAGCAGCTGCTCTGAGGCGCGACTGTGCTGCTGAACAAAATGACTAGAGAGAGAGAGAGAGAGAGAGAGAGAGCGAGAGAAAGAAAAGAGAGGACTGCCCATGTCCTGTCTCTCTCTTTCGTTCTCTCTCGTTCTCTCTCTCCAGAGACAGGCCGCTGTCCCGCTCTGCTTGCTGTTATTTTTAGAAGCGGCCGAGCCGTGAATCAAAGGCTCGCGAAAGAAACAGGCACATGTCATACATACGCCGGGCAGATCAGGGGATGTCTATCTCACACAAACAAACACACACAATCCCCGCTCAGCCATTTGTGCAAATTTCATCAGCCCTGCTGCAGAGAACCTGCAAGTGCTTGATTTCTGTGAGGTCATTATACAGTTTGTATAATATATTGCAGTGAAACCTCCACATAGCTGCTATAATAATCAGTTTGTGCAATAATGGCCAAAAAATATGAGGCCAACCAATCTGATAGATTGGTCAAGGTCACGTAAAAAATAACAATCGGTACACACAGAGTTAGAACCAGCTTGAAATAGCAATTGAAGTTCCGAAGGATGATGCACAAAGTCTATTTTTAATAAACTGAATTCATATTTTCTAAATTGCAGTACATGAATTAAATTGCATTAGCCTGGATGATATATATACACATTAAATCGCAGCTGCACATCAGTGTCATTAAAGTCTCGTGGAGCCTTTACTAAAATCAGTTCATCACAAAACAATAAATGAGATCCGTCGGAGGACCCATTTAATTACCATAAAACATATCTGCCATGCAGGACTGACATAACATTAAAGTAATGAATAGCCTAGTTAAAGATTGCCCTCTCTTTAAAGACAACCAAACAAGATCCATCACAAGCTGAGTATTTCTGTTTTAAGCCTGACAAGAGGATTGACGACGTGAAATTAAATCATTAAAAAAAAATTGAAGTGCGGTATATGTGGCCATTAGTAAAGATTGAGAACTAGCTCGTATTTGTAAGGCAGACGTCAAGAATACGTCTTAAAGGGACAGTTCACCTAAAAATGTAAATTCTGTTATCATTCACCCATAAAATAATATTAAATATATTTGAAAGAAACCTTTAACCTTTCTGTCCGTCCATAACACATCCATTCTGTTCAAAACCATGTATTGTAAAAGTAATCTATATGAATTAATCAGCTTAAATCGACTCAATTGCATGACGATGAACAGATTTCATTTTCATTTACATAAAACATTGATTAATACACTATCCTTAAGTATCCCTTTAATGACAGATTTACTGCACAGCCATTTGTCTCTGTTCTATTAAGCTCATTGCGCTCTCCGAGAAACTTGTCTGCAAAACTTGTGTGTGTTTTAAGAGTGTGTCTGAACATTTTGTAGTATTTCACCCAAAAACTACCTGGTCACATTTTTAAACTAAATGAGCTGCCAGCGTCATTATTTGCAGGTAGTTGCATGTATTTTTGATAATATTTTAAGTTAAGGGAACGCATGTTAACTGTTAAGTTACTATTAACTATAAAGTATTTTAAATTAAGGATTCTAAAATACGGTCATGCAGAATAATGCATTAATGTCTGCTAATAATAATGCATTAATGTCAGCATGCTATAATATGCACGCTAAAAGAAACTAGTTAATAGTGGCAAATGCAATTACAAAACAATACACTTATAATATATGCAATATATACATAAGGAGGTCATTTGACAGTCATGAATTTCTGCCCATAAGCTGCTTTTACCAGTCTTACACACATATGATATAGAGTAGGTGTATGTGTGTGTGTGTGTGTGTGTGTGCGTGTGCATGCGTGTGTGTCCATACGCAGGCATACTATTGTAAGGTAAAGATAGTCCAAGTGTCCAGCATGACGCAAGAACAGTTGAACGGTCAGGGGTTATTTTAGCCCCTTCCAGGAGTGCCACAGAACAACGACTGCAGAAAACAATGTTTCTATGATCTCTGGACATAAAACTCCTTATGTCAAACTCGGGACATCGCACACAGAAAGGACTACAGCATGCTTATGAATTATTCATGAGCTCATGCTGTAAAACATTCAACAACAGACAAGTGCGGTTCATTAAACACTGAAACACGCATTAAGCGTTAAATACTGTTCCAAAAATACAGTCAAAGACAAAAAAAAAAAGAAAGAAAGGAAAATGGCGTCATCCTTCGCTCACCGTTAAGTTGTTCTAAACCTGCACGAATTTCTTCCTTTTGTGTGCTGCAGAAAAAAGAAACTCATAGAGGATTGGAAAGTAAATGATGACAGAATTTTATTTTTGAGTGGACTGTCACTTTAAGTGTTAACTGAAAACGTTTGATGCCTTTTGGCCATTCGCCTAAACTAAAATGGCATTTTGAGGGCCTAAAAATGGGTTTCAGTGTGCTAGTTTTAAAAAAGTTATATTGTTATTGTCTCTGTGTATCCTACAAAAACACCAATTTTGAAAACAGTGACGCCATCTGCACTTGTATTATGCGTTTAGGACATCATTGTCTGTCGTGAGGCAGTCTTGGCAGAGGCAGTAAAAATACAAACTTCACCATCTAAAAGGTCAACAGCCAATTCAGTGATACTGAAAGAACATTTTCTCAAGAATAACATTACTGATGTACTGAAGTAAATGGCATTATCGTATACAATTGGGCAATTATTTACCATCTTCAACAGTAATCTGAAACATGCCCAACAACGTTTCTATTTGATTAATTGCGATAAGCTTTGGTTTTATGAAAGACATTTGCAATTCTTTAGTTCTGGTATATAAGTATGTCAACCTGAGTTCTTGCAAACACTCTTGCAACTGTTTAAATTTCCACTTAATGAAGAACTGAATTTGACTCAAAAATAACATCATGGTGCATATCAGTTAATATGCAGTTAATGTGCATATATATCAGTAAAAATAAAGTCAGCATTATGACTTTAAGTATAAAATAACTGCTTATTATGAATAATAACAATATGAATGAGAACCAAATTTATCTCACGTTCCCCTTGACATTGGATCTACTGAAATGTTCCATTAAAAAGTCAATTTCATTAACTTAATTAAACTGAAGAAAACTTTCCCACAGTTTCATACAAAACAAAACAAGAACAAGTCAGTTTAACTACAATAAATCAATTTAGTAGCGAACAATGCTGTATATTAGCATGCTTAATGTAATTCAAAACCATGCAACTTCCCTTTTTATCTTATTAAGTACTGCACGTCTGACACAGAAATTAAATAATTCTACTAACAAATTACTTTTTAGACTATTAGAATGGTTAGAGTTGCAAAAAGGGAACATTTACAACCGAATTTCAAAAATATGCATACGATTGCCAGCTTTATGCAATTAATCTCATTCTTAATGTTTCGCCTCCAAAAGCCATGGAAATAAAGTCAATAAAACAAACAGCTATTGAGCCTGTGTTCAACCCGAGAGCAGACAGAACACACTGAGTCTGTAGATAGACCACAGACAGCAATAGCATCATTACACCACACAATGAAATGAAACATGTATGGAAGGAAATGACAGTTAGATGACATTTCCCGTGAGTCTGCACACGGCCGTTAATCAAGCTGCCCCTGTGTTTGTGTCAGTCACACCTCTCTCTGTGCCTCTATGATTCATGTGAACTCATCATTTCCTCTTACATCTCACAAGAGCATCACGGTGTCAAAGGCACACAGATGTATACCAGACATGAGTGACTTGATACTGACTAAAAATTTGTTAAGGCACTCAAATATGTACTAGCTTCTGAGACCTTTGACCAAGGAATATTTGAAAATGTACATGATATTTGACATTTAAGATTATATTAATTTCATATAATAATATGGAAACATGGAATTCACTGCTGCATTTTCTGGAAAATAAGTCGCACCTGAATATAAATTGCTCTAAAAAAAGAAAGTAGAAATGATCTACAGAGATATAATTTTGCACAGAAAGGTAGCAAATCCACACTAACATATAGACGAGACCGAATAAACTAAACTGAACAGAATCTAAGATATAAAGGGGACTTAATGACATTAATGACGAGAGACGCCTGAACATAATGACACAATTAAGACAGACAGACAGAAACGCACAGAAAGTCACACATGGCACATGAGGAATGAAAACAAACCAACAAACAAAACACAGCAGTACATTGCAGCCCACTTGAAATGAAAATGCTAATTCATTCTTTGCCACTAGGTGCCGCTTTTAGAGTGGTAAAATAGCTGCTTTTCCATTAATGGCTGTGAACACTGAACTCAAATGAAATGTACGAATCAGACCAATCAGAGCAGATTAGCATCACACAAAGGAGTGGTTTGGAGAAATGAATCACAGAGTGAGTCATTTGGGAGTCGTTGAGCAAATAAGGTAAAAATAAGCATATTATAAGACAATGAAAGCGTTTTGTGACCTTGCATCCATGTAAACTTGTTACTGGGGATTCCAAAATCAAAATATGAACCTTTCATAAGCCATAATTGGGGCACTTTAATTGCCATATAAAAGTCGCTTTGGAATATAACATTTCAGATGCTTGAAAAAAACAGGAGACTTACAATATATTCTGGAAAATATCTGTCATGACCAGTGTAGGTAGGAAGCTGTCATATTTAGAAGCTCTCAGAAGCTCTATAATTGGTGTCTCACATGACGGCCTATATTTGCTCCCAAAAGTTCACAACAACACCACTGACCACCAACACTGAAGCATCACCTGTCTTCACTATTTTCTCTACACAAATTACTTGACAGACCCCTTTGTAAAATATAATACTTCTATTCACTCACCCTAAAAGGTTTCACATTTGAAATCTGAGATATTCAGAAGTTGGGTATGTTTGTTCCTAGTTATCAAAGGACAAGAGGACATCGAGCAACTATAAATAATTTGTCCAGTTATGTGACAGATAAATTTGTGCCAGGACTGGATGCACACTACCTTTGACATCAGTGACAAAAGTATGTTTTTTTTTTTTTTTTTTTAAAGTATGGCTCCATTTTAAAAGCTGCTTGGTTTTTAATTGGCTATACTAACAATGCATGTGTCATGGATCTTCAGAGAACACACAAGAATGAAGATGAATGCAGAAGGTAGTTTTTAATAAATCCAATAGGATCCACATTTTGTATGAAGCCTCTATTTGTAAAAGGGTATTCTCAAGGCATTATAATGAATGTATAAAACCTTATAATGTGTTCTAAAATGTAACGATATATAATAATGTATATATATGTGATTATTACATTTAAGAGTATGATTATTTACAACACACAATGAACACCATATTAAATCTACTTCTTTTTTATGGTCTGTATCATATCTTAACATTGTTTATTTAAGATCTGCACCGTACCTTACAATATGTCGTGAGAGGTTAGGTGCTGAGTGTTATTTGAGTGTTTCCTGTGAGGCTAATATTAAGGCTAATGCGAGCTAGCTAATACATTCTACTGAAAAAGAATGGGATGTTTATTAATAAAGTATTTGTAGAATTAGGTATGGTAGGTATAATGTGCACATGCTTGCAAAGTAACCTATACTCAGTACGCCTGTTGAGGAACCATCAAAATAAAGTGTTAGCATAAAATTAGCACACTAGTAATACATAAAAAATAATGAAGGCTAGTTGACACGTACTTCCATAGCATACCATCAAAATAATAAAACTAATATTATAAAAAATATAAAGATTTGAAGCAAATGTGTCATTAGACATTCATCTGATCTGATATCTGATCTCACGGGTCGCTTGAGAAAAAATGTGTAGTATTAGCATTATTACTATTATTAGTAGTAGTAGTAGTATTAATTATTATTATTATTACTTAAAGTAAGAAAATGGTAAGATTTGAGATTTAAAAGCTATAATTATCCATTGTAATCTAAGTGGATGAATTCCTAAGTGGATGTTCATTGTGCTTCATAGGAAGTGTTACCATCCTGTTCTTTATAATTAGCATAAAGAAAACAGTGTAGCAAATCAGCTCATTAAGAAAAATGTTTTCTTCTTGTTAAATTCATTGCAATCTTTTATATCAGCTGGAAGCAGTAACTGTAGCAGAATTACATTGCCATCAATTAATCTGTTAGTTCAGTGAATATTCAGTGTAAGTTCATATAAATTTGTGACCACACAATTACCTTCTTACAGTATCAATCCATTAGAGCATGTAGAGTATGTAACTCACATAACAACACACAATCATAAATACACTCATACATGGGGAAAGTGCAAAGGCTTGATAGTAAACCATCAGGAAAAACAGAGAATGGAAATTCAGTTAACCAAATGTAAATCATCTGCACAGTTAATAACGGGGTCTATAACTAATGCCGAACCTCTGATTAGTACAATACTTCCATTGCCTCATTGGTGCGGGTCCAGATGCAGTCTTGGATGAGAATTTCTTCCCAGGTAGAAGGTGAAAAGAGCTAAGAGAGAGATCCGCTGAGATCTGAGAATCATTGGTTGAAGGCCTGGCACAAAACTTAAGACTGGCTGTATGGAGGCCCACCAGACAAGGTTGCACTGGCAGACGAGAGGAAGAAAGACATGAAAGAAACCAGAACAGGGGCGGGTCACCGAAGTGAGGCCTTTTGAAGTCTGTGAAGGTCATACTTCTTGTGGGTCAAAGAGCCAATGATGTCTTGAACTTTTGGAGGTAGAGTTTTATGGTTCTTTGTAGTATAACAAATAAATTGTGTCTGATTGGTCAAAACACGCACAGACATTTACACCGATCCGCCACATTTCACAGCTGCAGTGAGTCTTAAAAACCCATCTGAAAACCCACAGACAAACAGAGAGAGACAGAAGGATGGAACAGAGAGGTGAAGAGAGCCATAAAGCAAAAGTGGGGAAGAGAAAATGATTGAAAAGGAGTGAAAGCTGATTCAAAGGCTGATAAAAGCATCTGTGATCAACACGTCCTTCTCTTTCATGTGAATGGAAAGCAGAGGAATAAATGATACCAGGTGTGAGATCTAACTCAAGGCCTATTGGGCTAATTCTTTGTCCCAATCAATGTGGGATATTTCTACTAAATATCACAAACTTCCAACCATATCAGCATTTTGCTGAGTGAAGATCTGACTAAATCTGACAACAGATTTAGCATTTGTTTCCTCAAAAGTCATTATTTATCATTAACATAGTGCTTATGTGACAGCATGCATCTCCAGAATGACCAAATAGTTAAATCCAAGTCCACTTCATGTGTTGAACGAAGCAAAACGAAAGCTTTCCTAGCTGATGCCGTATAATTTGATTTTGAAATATACTGTACCTACAATCTATGTATGGAAAGAGAATGGGTGATAATAAGAGACGTCTGGATGAGCAACACGATCCAGAAAGAGATTATTACCCAGTTTGTTCATGCTGTTCAAAACTGTGCCACAGACTGTGATGTCTATGGACTGACAGCTAATAGTACAACAGATGTCAGCACTTCAGAACAATTTCCTTGCGGCCTTCAGTATGCTGACAGTAATCTTGAGTCACGCGTGCTCATGGAGTCATGAGTGTGTGACCCTGAAAATGGAGAGACTAAAGGCCTTAAAGGAATAGTTAGTCCGATTCACTCATCCTCAAGCAACCCAATACATAGATGTGCTTATTTCTTTATCAGAAAAAATTTTGCTAAATTTTGCATTAAATACCCTGCACACAATGGATCCACTGCTGTAAACGGGAGTCTGAACCACTAATGAAAACAAAAGCACAATAATCCACAAGTAATTCAAAGCAATATTATTAATAGAGGACTATTATCAATGGTTTGAAGTTAAAAGTGCCTTATTGGATTTGTTTATAAGAAACATCAAGCCATGAGTTAGTTCTGGCTGGAAACGTGAGTCACGCATGCATCAGCTGATCCGTGTCTATAGGGATGGATATCAGAGCACCCAAATAGAAGATCTTTTAGCATTATCGGCATCTTTGTTGAATTGTGAATTCGACAGGCAAACTCTATCATCTCACATTTCCACAGTCAGCAGAAGTGAGAGAAAATGTTTATTACGTTTGAAATATGGATATTTATCATACAAAAACGCATGGATTGCCTACAGGGCCTTTATTCATCCCCGAGCCGTGTGAGGATGTTTTATTAGGAATATATACACATTATTTCAAGGCTTCCAAACTGAATATAGCTACCACCCATTTAAACCCATTCAAAGGCTTGGAGGGTCTGCACAATTTTAATATAACGTCGACAGAACTTCGGTCTGACAGAAGAAAGTCACATCGCCTCCTTAGACTTGACACACACGCAAAGTTGCCAGGCTGATGACACCAACAGCTTTGCTCAGTTACTGACATATGTGTGTTACTGACTAAAGTGACTGACTCAAGAACAAGTTTAGAAGGCATCTTCACTTGTTGCATAAAGAAGTATATCAAGAGATCAAGCACACACATCACACATGGCTTTTGTATGAACAACAAGTGTAAGAACAAAAGATTAATGGGGCACATGGCCAAAAACTCTACCTCTTCGGTGCCAGGCACATTTTATTGAGTCATAAGTAAATCCAGAGAAAAAGCAAGCATGTACTGTACCTGCTGAGGTGGGCAGAAAGTCTGTCTCGCGTGCAGATGTAGCTGTTTTTTGATGTTCTCGCTCAAACACTGACACACTCTTGATTTTTGCTCCAGGGAATCTGCTTCCAGGCTCAGAAGACAATCACATTTCTGCTGAGACACATACAGAGAGAGACAATTAATATTGCAACATACAAATGTTTATGGGGTTCGGTCAACTGAAGTGAGAGAAAAAAAAAATTTTTGGCTTTGTTGGTCTTGGTTTTGTTTGTAGTGCAGAGATTTTTACTGCCAGAAGTGATTAGAGATATGGGTATCCATTTTGTTAATGTCTTAAGACTCCAACTGTGCACTTTTTCTGGTTTAAAGACAGAAGGATGCTGTCATAACAATGCTAATTGAAGATCATTATTTTCAAATTATTTACTACTTACATTTTGAGAAAAACATAGTTAATTTCTATATATTACTTTATGCATTTGTGTGTGGTGTGTGTGCGTATATAATTATATTAATGTATAATTTAATTATACATTAATTTGCAACTACATGTCTACTAACTGCCAGAGTGGACTGTTAAAGTAGGTTTAGGGTTAGTAGAATAAGTTGACCAACACTCTCTCGGTCAGAATGTTGTATGTTAGTAGAATGTCTAAAGTGGATTATAGAAAAAAGTGTTATCATATACAGTAGTCAACATAAAGTGGATTAAAACCTTTCACATAATTCTGCCATTTTCTCTTAGAACTGCAATATGTTAACTGGTGAAAACTCAATTCTGATTGAGTCCATTTTAATCAATTATTTATGTATTTATTAAATTAAATACTAGAAACGGTGTATCAGGTGTAAACACGTCTTCTAGGTTATTTGATCACAGGTCATAGATGAAGTTTAGCATGGGTGATAGCTTTTCTGCCTTTTTGCCAGACAGAAGAGAAACTAAATCTAGGAGGAAGCTTTTATTGTTTGAGGAGTGATGAAACGCAGTGGCTTCTCAGCCCAGCACCAAAATCAATATAAGTCATTCTGCTGCATCAATCATTTCAACTTAATAAAGCGGCCTGAGACCATCTGTCTCAGCCTCAGACCAAAGCTGCATATAGCCAATAATGATGATGTCATTCTTGAGAGGCATTAAAAAATTGTTATCGAAAAGTTTCCCTTAATGGAAATTGCCCTTATTGACTCAATGTTATCCTAGCTCTGTATAATTTCCTCATTTTCACAAAAGGAAAGGTTAGGAAGAAGAATCTCTTTTGTAAAGAATGACAGTGTGAATATCAAATTTTCATTTCCTCTTTACATCCCCATAACTGTATGTCCCATCACATAAAAAACTATGTTGTGATGTTTTGACTGACACTTTAATAAAATGGTCATCGTTTTACATCAGGCCCACAAGGTCAATAGACCAAACGTTGCTTTTTCTACAAAAATTCTATATCTAGCATGGACTTATAGTGTGTGGGATTATTATTTTACTAATTATATTCAATACTACTGTCGGAATTTTTCATATGCACTTATCAATTTCTCTGGTGTCCTGAGTTTTACATTAAAAGGAGTTTATGAAATAGGACTCTAAAATAAGTCATTAAACATTCAACAATTCCACTGAGATGACAAAAGATTAGCTAATTCACACAGCCTCCACCACAAAACAGAGTAACTGGGGATATCCAATTCCAGAAATGTGTTCCTGGACAGCTATCAGCCAGATCTTCAGCTCAGATATAGGCTGCATCTGGCTGCCTCAGGGACCAAGAGACTTCTGTTCCAATATTTCCCAGCTGCTGCTGGTCTTCATCCAGCCACAGAGTCCCTGAACCAGGACGACTGGCTGTGGTACATTAGGATAACTGTCAGAGCACATGGGGCATTTTTATGATGCAGTCAGAGATTTGACTGGTTGGGCATTAATATTAAACACACAGGGAAAACAGGTCTTTTCATTCAGTAGTTTTCCTTCTTTTTCACTGCAGATCACACTGCAGTTAAAGAGAAGGCTATTTTAAGGGTCTGTGTGCCTAACATTTTAATGAAGGGCCTGTGTGGGATTTTAAAGCTGGACATATCTAACAGAACTTTAGGCTTTTTTTAGGGACACCATCTTTATCAACTATTTACAGATGTCATACATTACAGGCCACCAAGATTTAACAGTTTGTCCCAAAATGAGGTCAAACAGATGCTTGACCTTCATACAAGTGTATATGAACGTCACCTCTGAAAGTCACCTCTGCTGGAATTCAAGTATTTTTATAAAGCAGTAAAGGCCTTTTCTTATTAAAAGTGAAAATATGGCACAATCGCTCTTTTAAATCGAAATGATAGATCCATAATGGGACAATTCATTTGAAACAAATCTTTAATATGAATCAAAAACTACGAGTCATGTCAGAGACTGGCTTGTTTTTTGGTTTTTTTTGCATGTGCAACATATAATAGGTTCTGTACAGGAAACAGAAATGTTTACCTCCCAAGTCTGTTACTAGGTCCAACAAGCCATGCAACTCTCACATCATGCTCTCATGCAGTGAAAAATACATTGCAGAGCAAGAAGGAAACTGACAACTGATGTCAGGACAAATATCTGTAGTGTCTTAGTTCAAGCAGTATGTGAACTGATGGCTTTTTCATGTTTACTTAATATGAAATAAACATGAATGATCATCAGACTGTATAATCACAGTGTGATTACACAGGGAGGGTTGGGGTCTTGCTTTTTTTTAAAGTTAATTTGCTATTACTAGCCTTTCTGAAATCACCTGATTGTATTGTTTATGTGTTGTAGACTCTTTGTTGTAGGCTCTGGGCTTTTTGTGTTTTTTTTTTTTTGTGAGGTTTTTTTGGGGTTGACAAAATGGCAGATTCTGTGTTATGATTGGTCAGATCACCCATCAATCAAGAACTTTGCGAAGGGTCAATTAGATTTGGGCTGTATTACCCGAAAGCATAGTAAGCCCAATTGATCATATCTCCACTTCTACGATATACTTAGAGGAGAGTAGATGCTAAGTTCTTGTTATCATTTGTATCTGAGAACAGATTTGTTCTAACATGTTCATAATGCAGAATATCCTTTATATTAATTCTCTAATGTGACCTGAAGAGCAATGTCCGTTTTCTTCAGCGTGTGAGTGTTATGAGTCAGAGCAGGTTCAGTCTAGATCTGTCAGTCAGTTATCCCCTGACCTTCCTTATGAAACATTTGTACACAAGAAATTTGAAAGCAAATAGACTGAATTAAAATGACAATGTATTTTCTGTATGTGCAAGTATGCCCATTACAGGATCAACTATAGCCTAAAATAAAAATTTAACTTAAATTGGGTTTAAAGTGGGTTTTAAGCAAAGACATTAACAATCACATAAATTTCCAAGTGTAGCTTGATGCTTATTTTACCTAATAATTATATTTTAAGATGTATTATTGTAAGCATTATAAAGAGTCGTAAAATAGTATACAAAAGTATTCTTTAGTGTAAAATATGTTGAAGATTAACAGATAGGCTGTCATTTCATAAAATGATAAGCCGTTTCCTCTGAAAAGCTGTTTATTTAACGTATTAAAGCCTCTCCTCCATTGACATCCATTTTTTGGCTTATGGTTACACCCTTGCCTTCTAGTAGCTTTGGTTCTTCTTGTTGGTTTCCACAGATGCCCTTGTTACCCTTGTTAATCACCATGAAAACTGATCATTTCTAGTAGGCCCAGAGGGATGATGGAGCCCAGTGGAGAAGGAGGAATCAAAGGCTCAGGTGCAGCTGCAGACACGAAAGTCCATAGTGCCTAGGGGATCTCAACATGCCAAAGGGTCTGTGGCGAGTCTTTTTGCTGGCTTGAGGTCTGTAGCAGCTGGAAGGAGGGTGGGGATGGATCAGGGAGGAGTACTGAGATAGAGATTGACAACACCCAGCGAACTGGAGCTGACTGAAGACACTGGCCAATCTGTAATGTTGTACTCTTCCTCTTCACAAGTGGTAATGCAGGATTCACTTAGCCACTGTGTATATTCTATGTATCGATCCAGGTTATAGGTGGTACCTCCCGCTGGCATGAGTACAAACAGCAAATTATCTAACTCTTTCCTAAAACAGACCTCGAGAGTACCATCATTCTAGAGCACCTAATTGCAAAACTTTGTAAATAATTCTCCAGTGGGCAGCCATTCTGGTGAAGAGAGAGAAGCTTGTCCTTTGGTGGAAAATTTGTATAATAATACAAATTTGGACCACTGGAAAACCACAGAAGCTTCACAAAACGTTTTGTGGTGGATTTATGGTCTGATGAGACCCAGTTGAAACCATCATTTTGTCTAAAATGTTTGGTGCAAAAACAAGAAAACTAGTCACTCAAACAACATCATATCTATGCTATCATGGTGGTGTATGAAGGTGTTGTGCTATATGAAGGAATAGTGCCAAATACTTGATGAAGTAAAACCAGCCGGCCTCTATTTCAAAGCTGAAGATGAATTTCATATCAGAAAAGGAAGGGTTCCAGAAGAAAAATGTTTTGGGATGGCTCATTAAGAGCCCAGGCCCAAATCCTATTGGACTGACTTGAAGAGGGTTGTAGACAAGAGATTTAATCGATCTGGAGCTCTTTTACAAGAAAGGGTGGGAAAAAAATTGACAAATCCATCCATCCTAGACTCTGACCCTCTTGTTAGGGGCACAGGGTTCTGTTCAATACCAGCATCTTGGGTTGTATGCAGGAAATTGATTTAATCAAAATGTGAGTAGTTGACAGATATTTGTAAAGACTGTCTGTTGTAATAAATGCAAAGGTGCTTCAAAATAGAAAGGTGTGCCCATTTTGGAACTTGGCTTCTCCTTTTATTCCTTTAAAGATTTCAATTTTTTTGAAACATGGTTTCATTGTCTCTTTAAATGTAGAAACATGGTAGCAACCTGACATTATTCATGATTTATTTTATATCCAATCTAGTGGGGTGTCTATTGCATCCATCCTATAAGGAAAATGTCAATCTCAAATTTTACCCAAACATTTGTACATGCTATATTTATGTTTATTGGATTATATGCTAACAGAAAACTCTATTCCAATCTAATCTAATCCATAAATGTAATTTTACTGCCTACTGCCTCAGTTGCTTAGAATCTTCTTAGAGCTTCAGTTTAGATGATAACTGTGTACACATTAGACAGCAGACAAAAATGTAGCTCTTTAGGTTTTGGGAACGTAAGATTGTCTTTCAGAGTATAATATAATATAATGTAATATTAATATAGGAATATATAATATGAATATTAATATTTCCCAAAAGTACAAACTTTCCAAGTCTATGGGATCAAACAGGGCAAAACAGTTTTCAAAACATTTCAAGGGGAGCAGAGAAGACAGCCACAGCACTACAGATGGCAACCATAAACCTGGCAAATTTGCTGACAAGGGCCACAGAATCCAATAACCACACACTTCCCTGAAAACACACAACCCAAGGAAGAAAAATAAATAAATAAATAAATACATAAAAACAGATCCAGCTGTAATATATCAGTGCACTAAAGGCTGAGTGAACTGTAAAAAGATGCCCAGGAGAATAGAGCTGTTTATTGAACTATGCTTGGATGTTATGGGTGGATTACAGTCTCAGAACACAATGAATAATTAATGCTGTCAAACACTCATTTTACCAAGATTACATTTATGACCACCCATTAACTGACACTGCAGAGCAGTGGATTGTTGCCTTTTACCACTAAGCAATCAGGGCCTCATAATCTGCTACTTTCAGTCACAAAGTGTTTCATGTTGAGAATGAGTGTTGAGTGCATCAGTGTTGGTCTAGCTACAGGCACTAATTATATTACTGCTGACACACGATCAATCGCGATTCATCACATCCAAAATAAAAGCTTTTGTTTACATGTATATTTACTATGATCATTTTTAATGTTACTATAACCTAAAGAAGCCGTGTATAGGTTTGAAACCGTAAATAGTGGTTTTCATCTTGCCATTTTCTTGCGAAAAATAAAACACATTTTTACTCAAATTAACCAAAATGGATTTATAGACTTTTAGAACCAAGCTCCATAAACAACCGTGCTACTAATATGCATGCTAATAACCAACTTAATAGTGATAATTGTTCCCTAAACTGAAGTTTTATTTCTCTATTTAACAAATATTTGCTCAATAACATAAGAGACTTATTCTTAAAATTATAAACAAAATAATTTATTTAAACCTTAAAAAAGGTTTCCAAACCATTTGCTAGACTACATGTTTAAAAGAACTGATCTGATGTCACACTAAATGTTCTGCGGTGTAATAAGATAATTTAGTTAGATACAGAGCAAAAAAGAGAGAATTTTCGATATCTGCACTCTCAATCTTCCTGCGTTCTAACTCTGTCTTGTTTAAATCTAGGTTAGGGCTTCTAGGCCTGATGTTAAAATAACTGGACTGCTTGCAACCATACTTGTGGGGTGCTTGGTGATTGTGACCTGAGATGAAAGAAGCCCATCAAATCCATTTATTACACTAATGCTTCTGAGTACAGCACAGGGAACAGCAAAAATGCACCGGAACATTTTTAACCCTTAAGCTGTTTTTGAAACCTGGCTTAATAGATATTTGAGAGGTTGGAGGGAGGGATAGTGAGTGAGCACAATTTAATAGAAAAATAAAATTAAGAGTCCTGGCAAAAAAAAACTATTCCCATCCACTCACCAGTCTTTATCTACAGCATGGCATAAGTCTGATAACCTTGAAGTAAATTGCAAGTTTTTTTTTCTTTATGGTAGATATACACTGTAAAACAAAACAAAAAGACTTAATGTGGGAAAAATAATAAATAGAATAAGCAGCTAATTTACAGAAAAAGTCACTGTGATTATAGAGATTCGTTTTTTTATGTTATGCCAGCTGTTTTTAAGGTAAAGTAAATGTAGTGAAAAAAAATGCAAGTGGTGCTTCCCTGTGCCACGATGCAATGTTGTTACTAGGAGGCTGCTGTTTTGCCCACACCCATGCCAGAAAAAATTTCTAGATACGGCTAAAGTCAATCCAATCCAGTGTCGATTTATGGGTTTGCCAAGAATGAAAAATGCAAACCACAACAATTGAGATTATTTGTCGTATAGAACAAGTTAAATTCTATAGGTGTGTGTGTCGTTTAATTGATAACCAACCACTAACTATGTTCAGTGCAAAAACAAAACCACTTTAGGTTAAGCAAGACTTTTTAAAGCATTAAACATTTACAAAGTCAAAATTGTACAAATGCAAAAGCAACAATTCGTGTCTGTTTTCGCACAGAAATTGCTCCCGTTTCTGAACTGTAAACTCATCTTGAGCCAAAACAACCTCCGCACAGTCTCTGACCAGTTAAAATTTTTCCAAGAAAAACACATCCTCAGCGCATGAAAACCAGCAGTATGCGTCTTACCTCCTTCTGCAGATCCTCATCAGCCAGCCTGGAGTGACGGGATCAATGCAAGCGCACAGTGGCTGTGTTTTACAGGACCGCGCAGCATCTGAGAGTCAGGGGGTGGGGAAGCGGCGCTCCCACTCACTGCCTGCATGTACACATTTTCCAGGCCTTGAGAGGCAAATGACTAGGCCGGCTAATGTCAGCCCAGGAGTAAATGTGTTTCCATTCAAACATCTGCAGTCGATGTCAGAGGAAATACATTTTGATCTGATGATCTTTTGGATTATGTAATCCGCGCTAATCCAACCCATGACAAACTGTTTTCCTTTCACAGCCAAGGTTTACTTCAGACTGATAACGAATGATCTTACGAATTTACAGGCCAAAATAAATTCCTGTCTTGTTTTTGTGTATCACAACAGATCTGTTCAAACAATAGCATAAAAAAAAAATTCTGTCATTGACTGACGGATCAAAGCTGCCCTCGGAGGTTTAGATGTTTTATAACATGCATTAGATGTTTTATAACATTCGTGATTAATAAGTTAATCATGAATGTCCTGTATAAAACTCGTCACTGCTGTTTGAATGCTTGACTTGAGTACAAACTAGGTGTAAACTTCTTTTATGTACATTATACTCATTAACTGATTTTCGGTATCTTCAAAATGCTTTGCAACTAGGGGTATGCCATATCATTCCGTCCACTATAATACCAGTACAAATTTTTACATGATAAAAAAGTGCCATATTGTGATATCAATCATATAGCGGTTTGATGTTCAGCCGAAAATAGCAAATAGATCTAATAAATTGACATCTCCTTCTCTAATTAATTCACGTCAACTATGTTGATATTCCTTTGACATACTTAACTGTGTTAAAGAAACCTTTAAATAGGCTAGTAAAACCAATAACCCTGTTAGTATGTCACAAGCACTTTTTCCACATTAAAATAGTATACCACTTACATTTAAAGTGTAGCTAGATAAAGAAAGCCACAGAAGTGCTGGATACTTGTGCATTAATTAAAAGTGTGCTATGAACACTTTACAAAATATGTTTGCAGATTATATAGTCATGGCCTAAATTGTTGGCCCTGAAATTTTTCCAGAAAATCAAGTATTTCTCACAGAAAAGTATTGCATTAACACATGTTTTGCTATACTGGATTATCCAAAGTCATTCCCTAATGGCTCCGTTTGAAGAACATTTGGATAGATGGCACAAGCCTTAATAAAGACGCCTCCCTCTCCTCTTTTTCTCTTTTTTGGTTCTATCACTCATTTTGAACTACAGCGATGACTACTCTTACAATATGCTAAATTCAACAAAGGGTTATTTAAAGATTTAAAGGGTTATTTCTTTTGTTTTTGTACAAAAATAAATAAATAATTTATATTTATATATATATATATATATATATATATATATATATATATATATATATATATATATATATATATATGAGCATTGATTATAAATGGTGTCATTATCTAAAATGTAAAGTAATAATAATTTTTATTATTTGGGGGGCAGCTATTTGTTATAGGTCCTATACATATTTGAAAATAGCATATTTTCTAAGCAATAGGTGCTTTTAAAGAGGGGAGACATATGCCATCAATTGAAATGTTGTAGAAAATAACTAGGGACTCGACGAGGTTAACGTTGTAAATACAAATAGATTCCATTTTGAATTTTATTATCAAGATGCTGTTAACACCAATAACAATAGGGTCTTTTGACATTATAATTATTTAGCAATAAATTTAATAGTAGATACTGTTTATACATCGATAAATATAATTTTTATATAAAGGCACTTGTGACTTTTCTTTTAAATATGTCCATATTATTGACAATAAAAAAATCTGATCTGATGTGTAATGGGGGAAAAAAGGAGTTTGGCCGAGGTAGTTTCAACTAGGTTAATGATCAATCTATTGCTGTGCACTTTATGACCTACACCACCGAGCTGGTTGTGAGCAGTGTATCTTTAGTAATGTCAGTCACACATTGATGGGCAGAGATCGCGTAAATAGCTTCTGCTAACGCTTTTTGCACTTAGCCTAAATAGGCACTCCATGTGTGCATGGGTCCCAGTGCCTGTGCCCATAATGCCCATTGGATAATCCAGCCCTGATTCTAAGAATCTATTAATTTGTGTGTCAACCTTCAATTCAGTGCATATCTAAATTACCATGCTTAGAGACAAAGAGTCATAAAACTGTCCCTCCAAAAGTTCAAGACATCATTGGCTATTCAACACCCAAGTGGTGTGACCTCCACAGACCTCACTTCAGTGACCTGCTTCACTACCGCTTATCTTATGGTGAAAAAGTCCCTGAGCCAGATCAACATGACTACTGTTCTGTTGAACACTGAGAAGATGAGGAGGTTTCACTTTCCATTTGACCAAGGATCCTTGGATCTCAGCAGATATCTCTCTCTCTCAGCTCTTTTCCACATCCCACCTGAGAAGAAACTCTCAATCATAAGAGTCAGAACAATTTTGGAATTCATCACTCTTCAAATCTGGAAGAAAGTAATTGCAAGTCCAAGACCTTGAAACCATCAGGACTTTCATCCAAGGCTGCATCTGGACACTTGTAGTGACATTCCAAAGACCAGTTTATGGCAGCTCTAACTGCCAATGTGGAGGGAGATGTGCTCAAAAGTGACTGGATGATGGTAGAAGAACATAAATGTTCAGAACCATCAGATAAGATACCAAGACAACTGCCAGTCACCTCAAGAGGAGCAGGAAGCGAGACCTTCTGCACACACATCCACCTAATAGGGGACTTCTTATTGGACAACAGGTTGACCCTCACCATGGCACCAAATCCTAAGGTTTATGAAATGACTGCCATAAACATTCCTCTATATCTCTGAATGCCTCAGCAGTGGCCGAAACAAAAAAGGCCACATGGATATCTAAATCCATTCATACCTATGTTTGAAGACCTTTAACCTCAGATGAACTACAAGTTATGTTAATGGCCACTGAATGGTGATAACAGTTTGAGAGAGGTTTGGTAAAGAAATATTGCATTGGTAAAATGTTAAGTACACCATTTAACTTTGTACTGAACTGAATGCAAATGAGTTCCATCATATTTAGTTGTCTATTATTATCTATTAGTAGTGCATATTCATTTACAGGTATCATCACTAATTGTTGTATTTACTTTTGCATATCTATTGTTAATACATCTCATTAATCTTATTACAAATGTGTCTTCTTTGTGTTGATAATCTGAGGTTCTACTAGCTAGCTAAACCACAAATCTTTTAGATAAATCAGTTGACCAGCTTCCTCCAGTGCATGAAACAATCAAATTGTTGCACAGCTTGCGGGAAACACACCCACATTACCAAATCATCAGTCTTTGATTGGTACACTAAACTAAGCAAGGTGGGAATTGGTCATCTGAAATACTGATAACCACACTTTGAGTGATGTCCTTGGTGATGTGAGTCTCACATACGACACACTCATCGACAAGCAAGGCAATGCGAGTATCATATTTAACTAAACGAAACAGAGGTTTTAGTATTAGGAAAAGGCCGTTTTAAAAGGCACTGATGGTTTTACAGGTGGTTAACTGACTCTTTTCATAGCTTCATTCTTGCTTTTTCTGATGGTTTATCCATCAAGTCTCATATGCTTGTATGTTTATTTATGTGGGTTATAATTTCTGCCTTGCAAATTAATGTCCCTTTACGGTTTTGACCCATGCTACATGCGTTAATGCAATGATATGTAAGAAGATACTTTCTGTTGCCACAAAATATCCTTTCTTATATTTTAAATTATGTTAAACTGAATGTTTGCTGAACGAACAGATCAGTTGATGCAGTTCCTACTGGCAGCTGATATAATAATTGTAGTTAATCACAATTAATTGTAATTATTTATATACATTTCCCTTTTAAGCTGATTTGCCACAGTGAACGTGGAGAGAGGGGAGAAAGAAGAATCAAATTAAAGTCTTGCATTATGTTACTTATGGATGGAGACTGCGAGTATCATCACACAACACAACAGATGCCTGCTCCTGATCGATCTAATAGATCAGTGGTTCTCAACCCTGTTCCCGGAATTTTTTACCACTGATTAGCTAATAATTACATCAATAGCAATTGTGGACAATTAGTGGAAGTATCAAGGGATGCTATAATTTTTTGAGCTGTGTAATTGTAAATGTAAGGGTGTCACATATGCATTGATTCTGTTTGCAATAGAATTAAAACTTTGATGTAGTACATGTTTTAGCAACGTGTTTAAACAGAATGCCTTACATAATGTAAATCTGAGATCACACATTACATAATTTATGATGTAAAATCTAGGGATGTGCTGATCAGGTTTTTTGTGACCCAGATCCAATCCAAATATTCCAAATAATCCAAATAAACTCCCAATACCGAGATCCGATACTATATTTCTAGTGTCTGGTGCATCATTCAAATACATTAAATATATTAAAATCAATCCAGTTTATACCGAGTTGTGCAGAGAGTAAAAGTAATATATGTATGTATGTATATTATAATATGTATGTATGTATATATTTATAATAGAACATAATATAATTTTAAGATACACTCTGTGTACAAATTATATTATATTATATTTTATTATATTATATTATATTATATTATATTATAAGACTTTCGTAGAAGTATACAAGACCAATGATGGGAATAACAGCATTATAAGTAAACAGCATTATTAAATGCTACTGCATAGGGAAGAGTGGGCTGAGTATTTCCAGTTATTAGAAATTATTTTAAATTATAGTTATTAGAGCAGTACCCTTCCAATCTGAAGGAGGGTGTGAGCAAAAGGGAAGTTAGAGAGAACAGCAGGGGTTTTGGAGTCTTCTGAATAAATCCAGGTCTTAGTCAAGCCAAAGATACTAAGATTAGACTGAGAAGCAATGGCCAGAATTAAGTTTGTTGACAGCTGACTGACAATTCCAGAGACCCACAGAAAATGACAGAAATGCAGCAGAAGAGGTGCAGATAGGACGATAGGAAAGGACGCAGATTAGCAAGATTGCATTGCCATCTGTGTGTGATGTTACAGAGTTTGTACCCGAGTCTGTATGGAAAAATACACTTACCTGAGAATGTCTCTAAAATATATATATTTTTTATCTTTTATTGTACCATTGAAAAGTAACATATTAGTTAAGCCGGTGTGTGGTGGGCATCCTGGCCATCATTTTTATATTGTCACACGTGAAAAGGTGAGGAGCATCAAAGTGATGCAAATACACACAAGTGTTAATTCGTCCGGTTGACTTGAAGCCGGTCATCAATCATTGTATGACACCAAAGTATTGCAAGAGCAATTTGAAATCATAAGGAACTGTCAGCTCTGCTCTCTATAGCTCTCAAGAAATAATGTCATATAACAATCGATCTGCACAGTGTTAAAAGCTAAAACCTAGATATTTTAGGCAATACAGAAATCCTGGCCAGGATGCATCCCGTGAAAATGGCCAATATGATCACCCTAGTTCTGGTGCAATATGGCTGCTGCATTAGGGGGAGGTAGTAGTTGAGGAGATTCCCCTATCTTTTGCATACCCAAAAAGCACTATATAAAATGTAACAAATTAATAATTTATTTATTAAAACAATCTTTTATCATATTATTTATTACAATAGTAGGTAATTATTAAAGAAAGAAAATTATTAGCTATAATATGTAAATTATTTAAAATTTCCTTCTCACATTGCTGATTTCACCAATAACTCTTCAACTGAACAGTTTATGTTGTTGTATATGGTATCAAAATAATCCTTGTCCATCAAACCATAGGCATAGATATCACCATTTCTGTGCTATCATGTTTGGTTCTGGAGATATGACACAAAATACATAATTTGGTTATGACCAAAAGTTCACCATGGCAACCCCAAGGTGTTTTTGTGAAGGCTCCATTTCTGAAAATGTTCAGGGCCCTAAACTGTACAACTGTACCAATTTTCATGCTTTCATGAAGAAGTGAACATATCACCTCAAATTTTGCACACATCACCTGGACTATGACATTTAGCATAAAGTTTGGATTGGCAGTAAGATTCTACACTGGGAAAGAGCTCCCTGATGAGAAGGAGATGGGGTTGAAGGGGGATAATTAGCTGTTGAGCAATGAGAAAGCTGGGGATAATTCTGAAGGATATGGGTGTTGTGATAGGTATCACATCCCTATACGTAGACATGGATTAGCTGAAGCGAGCTCGACTAATTTGACCTGCCAGAACTAAAACTGCACTTGATCACTTTCAGGACCACTATTATCAAAAATGACTGACAATTAGCATACGGTTTGGACTGGCTGTATGGTTCTGGTGCATCCATGCAGCCTAGCATAGATAGGAGAGGGAGAGCAGCAATTACACCCCAAAACATCAGACAAATATTATAACAGGGTCAGCACTGAACTGACTTCACTAAACAATGACTGTTTACTATTTCTTTCTGTAAAAACATAGCCAGCTGGGACGTGGATGCTTGATCTCTTAATATCCTTCTTCATGTGTGGAGTGACAATCCTGTATGAATTTACTCTTGATTCTGCCACATATCTCATGGAGTCGATATCAATAATATAGCAATGTGTGAAGCAGTGCTTATGAATTAGCCACTTATGAACAATGCGGCAAATCTTGAACTTTCCCCAAGGCTGCTGACTTACTGCTCGCCAAGAGTGATCTCTCCCAGCTTAATGCATGTTGCAACAGTTTGTGTGGGTCAGTGCCTATTATATCAGCAAAAATAATGTTGTGAAACATTATCAGCTTTACCCTTTTGGCATTAATACTGTTTTAGTGGTTTTTTTGCCCTGTTTTGGAGTTACTGCCGTTTATTGCAATATTTAATTTAATCACATTATTAATAAATCATAAGCAGTATCTCAGATCAAGCTGTTCTTAGATTCTTGGCAGAGTGATGTAGTCCTGCACAGCCCCCTCTCACAATTATTTACTGACACAGGTATTTTTATCGCAGACCCACTCTGAGTGAGATGTCAACAGTCCACCATTGTTTCAGTCCTAAGCAATTGAGGTGTTTGTTGACGGATGTTACGATGAACATAGCAGTCATTATTTACTCCTGACATCTAAATATATATAAGTGTTTGAGCTTTTTTTATCATGACTTGTTTCACTTGTTTCTGAGCTCCTCAAGTGCAATGCTGTACAAGATGAATTACCAAAAAGTTTACATGTGGTGCAAATAAACAAAAGAGTAACTCACCTCAGTCATGTGGATCAAGTAAAATCGCAGATCTTCACTATGATCTGAGGAAACAAACAGAAGTCATAATATTATCTAAGAGAGAAAACAGAGTTAGCTTTATAACATACTAGACATGCTAGAAAATTAAGGGCAGTCTCATAGACCTTTACTGTCCCCATGTTAAGAGAATTTGGAGTAAGTGAAAAGGTCGGTATATTTTCTTTAGCCTGAGGCTTATTAATTTCACTCTTAGTGTGAAAATGCCTTTACGGTTACCAAAAAAGTTTTGTTATTAAAACCAAATAATCAAGCCCATCCCACATGACAAAAAGTAATGCAAAATTAATGTAATGCATTACTTTCCATAAAAAGTAACTTAATAGCGTGAATAGGTACTTTTTTATTGAGTAATGCAATACTGAATAAGTAAAAGTAACTTTACCCCAACACTGTCCCATATTGTGTGTAGCATCTACACAATGTTACCCTAATAACATTAATTTGTGAAAGAGTTGTAGCAGGTCCTCTGTTTCTTTTACATCTATGTAAAACCATATACGTCTTTTTCGTGTGGTAAAATTAATAATAATAATAATAAATATTTATAAGCAATTATGGGGCCAAGCACTTTCGGCCACAAAATGAAGAGGTAAGCATAACATGGAGCATCAGACCAAATGCCACAATGAGTAATAAAAGCACTTTTAGGATTACTGTAATTGAAATGACTCTAGTAGTATGATTTATAGGCTTATCACTTTTGACCAACGGAACATCAGTCTCATTACAATAGGCTAATGTAAGCGAAAGAAAAAAAACATGCTAACAATTAAAATAGGTGCCTCAATACATACCTCAATATGTACCTATAACAGAAATTCTAGTTCTCTATCTGTCGGTCACTATTAGGGACCACAACTTAGGAGCCACAATCACCTCTGAGTTTAAGAGAAAATGTCAATCAAAACTGGTGAGTGTATTTTGCATGCCAAACAACATGAAAGGCCCCTTTTTTTGCCAAAAGGCAAGGCACACAAACAAATACACAAGGGAAGTACTGACTCCAGGTTGATGCAGGAGTTGTGCTCGGCGACTGACTTCGCTCTCCAGGCAAAATCACAGCACAAATCACAGCGCAAATCACAGCGCAAATCACAGCGCGGACAGGCAATGTCCACCTTGTTGGTCCAGAAGCATCATTTCTGGCTCATCCTGGAGAGTGGAGATGTTGAAAAGTACACTTCTCAATGCTCTCATCTACCAGGGTGTCCCTTTCAGTGACACTATTGATGACTTTGCCCAGCAGTTCTCAGCAAAAAGAATCAAACTGAGGCCTCCTTTTGATCCTCCTCCTTTGACAACTGGCCCACAGTCTACTCATCGCCATGGGTACTCTCCTGCAATTCCATGCTGAGACAACATCAAAGCCGGCATGTTGAGCTCCACATAGGAGGTACCCATGCATCTCAGGCTGCTGCTATGTCCTCAAAAAAAAAAAAACGCTGCAGGGTTCCCACTGTTGCACCATCACAGGTATGATGACTGTACCATTGGTGCCACTTGTATGGGCTTGGGGCATGGCTTGCATCACCCAACTCATTTTGTTTGTTTATTTGAACAGTTAGACTCAGCTACACAATTCAGATTGTCAGTCGAAGACCCGAGGCTCACCAGCATTCTCAAGACTTCAGTGGCAGTCCGAGATGCCCCTGTCCTGCGTGAGGAGATTACTTTCTTCCTAGCAAAGAGTGCAATTGAGTCTGTTCCTTCCAGCCTAGATGAAGCAGGGGTTTTACAGTCCTTACTTCATCAATCCTTAGAAAAGTGGTGTCTGGGGCTTTTGGGTCAACTGGGAAAAAAACAAGTTCTTTTCTTGAGTTGGACTGGGTCAACATGACAATGCATCACACCAAAGAGGATACCCAATCAGTGCTAAACTGCCTTCAGAGGCAGAACGGTGGCACCACTAAAACAATTTCACAGGGTCCTAGGGTATATTACATCAACAGCGGCCGTCATGATGCTCGGACTGCTCCATATGAGACTGCATGCACACATTGCGTGATCATCACAACAATGTTCCATAACATATTCATCCCATATCCCCGAGAACACCCCTGAAGATTGCAGTCCTCCTAAGTCATCCCTTGTGCATCCCCAGCAATGAGAATCTGTGGAGGTGTCTAACTGGTGTTAGCATGCCAGGTGTCCATATGGCGTGATTAACTGCAGGAAATTCCATACATGTATTCTTCCATGGTAAGGCTTGCCTTGTGGTAAACCAGTGTCTTTCCCTTGATAGTTTTGCTCTGTCGGTCTCAGAGACCCATTCCATATCTAGTTCTGCCCCTTGGGTAATTCAATATTAGCCTCTCCTCTTTACCTCCCATATGGACTCCATATAGAGACCTTCTCCTTGAAAGGCACACTTCCCCAACATTCATCTAGCCTAGCTGTGACAAAATTTACAATGTGAAGTAGTCTTTCTCACAAAGGTTGACATTCTTTGCTCCTCATCATAAACCTGAATGAGTGGATGCACACTGTTGTCTTGAGTGCAGAGGAGTGGCTAATCATGCAAAATCCACTTGCTAATTGATTCTCTTGGGCTCCAAAGTTAGACCTTTACATAACAATGTGAGCTTGCATCTTTCGTTTGCTTATCTTGGTCGCTGTTTGTCATTTGTTACCATAATTAATTGTATGAATAATTAGTGCTAGAAGTGTAAAGAGTATGCCAGTGAAAAACTGTAACATTGTGGAGAAGCTAGGGGAAGCCAGACAGAGGTAAAGATCTATGTGCAGGTATTTAATGGAAAAACTAGAACAAACAATAAATCAAAAACCATAGGGAACAAAAAAACAGAATCACAGGCAAATTGACAACCATTAAATTCAACACATTACAATTACGGATACAACAATTATGTAATCATTCAAAATGGCAATTAATCGTTCATAAGTTTGCTTATGTTATTCTGCATGATTTTGTCATAATCACGCAGCCCTAGTATAACTGACAGACAAAATAATTGTAAGTAAAATCTTGCACTGGATGTGCTGTTGTTTCAGCCTCATTGCCAGCTGCAGTCATGTCCTCATCTCATATATATAACACCTGTGATTCATAGCTACTTGCTAAGGAGCTCACATTCACATTAAGTTGCCTCTTTGACAAGTTTGGGTGAAAAATAGCAAAGTGCACAAGATAATGTACTTCAGTGCAGTTTAGTTGGCGATATCATGTCTTTTTGAGCAGAAATAACTGCTGCAGAAAAGCTTTACCAGCAACACTCATTACAAATGCATATAAAATTATACAAAAAGATACAGTAAGTAGTAATTTACTGAAATTCTTTACACCTGTGATTACTGCACCCAATTTTCCTTTGTATCATCATTACTGTTTATTTTTTTTTATTGAAGTTCCTCTTGGTTTTCTGTTCATGATCAGATTGTGTTGATTTTACATGATTACACCTATAAACAGTTTAAAATTAACATCACCTTAGTTTTGGATCTTTTGTCTCCTATCCTACTTAATGCTTACAATGACTCCACATGTAATGTAGGTAACACTTAATTTTGATGGTCCCTTTTTTGAACCTTTTTTGACAGTAAGTAACTTTGCACCTACAAGTCAACAAAGTCTCCTTAGAATATTAGTGCACTGTCTGATTACTATCTGCTAACTCTTTTTTGGTCTCTTTTATGGTCTCTCAACTGACTATAAGTCACTTTGTAAGTGCATGTCAACTTATTCTAACCCTAACCCTACCAGTCTACTAATACTCTACTAACCCTCTAATATGCAGGTACAGTATTACTTATAGTCAACAGAATGTCTTAAAGAGACCATCAAAAAGGGAAAACGTAATTTATAACACCATATTATAAAATCTAAAATAGGAAAACATTACAGGGTAGGGTTGCAATATTAACATTATTTTTGAACAGGCGTGTTTATTTCTGGACACACAGAATGTATAAATAAGCTTAGAATTGTTTATTTGCTTTTCACAGAGAATAAATTAGAATGAGGGTAGATTTCAGTTAGTCAGTTCTATAAAAAACTGTGACCAGTCTAAATGCCTCTGTTTGGCCACTGTATGCCAAAGCTCAGCAGAAATGTGTGATTGGACATAAAGCTCAGTGCTGAAAAACACATAAAGCGAAATCTAATGCAATGTGAACCGATCTAAATCTAACGTCACAATCAACAATTTTCATATGTTTGGATTTAGTTCAATTATTGTTTTGCCCCCTCCTGAATTTGGGGGGCATGCCTCCATCATTTCCCACCCTGAAGTACTCACTAATGCAGAGTACTGTACCCTTTACTTACACTTCAAGTTGCAAAAAGTTCACACATCACTAAAGCTTACGTCACACTTCCAAAGAGTTGTGTGTTCGATTTCCAGGTCGCAATGACAAGCTGCCTATCAGATTTTCCCCCGTCTTCTCTCGGGAACTCACTGTGTCACTCATTAGTGACAGATTCATGGCAGCCTTCTCTGATTGGTGCCTGTTTATTCTGTCCCTCAGACCTGAGAATTTTATGAGCCTTATTGAGCCCAGAGGTTTCTGAGAGCTCAGCAAGTTCAATCGCAAAGTAAAGCTTTGATTAATGCTCCTGTCACACACACCAAAGTGCTTATTGAACCTTGACTATACCCTGAGTGAATGCAAATGCAGTCAGCTTTTTAAAGATTCTTGCTGCATTGTTACCAATTTACAATAAGGTTCATGAACATTCGTTAATGCATTAACAGAAACAGAAAGTTGTTCAAATTTTGTGATTTTTTACAGCATTTACGTATGATAATTGATATACAGTAAAGGTCAACTGTTGTTCATTGTTAAAAGTTTATTAATAACACACTAATCATTTTAATGCAATTCGATGAAATCAATATATAGATTATAATATTAATAGTCTATTAAACTCCTGCTATCCAGAGGCATGGATTGGTGGATGGATGTTTGGTTGCAGTTATTACTTCTAATAGGTTGGAAAGAAAACTTGGCACAATATTGTTTATTGTGTGTGACCATAGTCTGCCTTTGTATCATGTTTGTGGATTACCCCTTTAATGAACTACTGCAAGGAAGCCTATGTGTCTATGTCCAGTTAAGCTGATTTAATACTGATTCATTTGTGAATGTTTCAGTTATACCAACGTGTAAGCTTTTTTTAACTAATGCTGTAAACTTTACGGTGAACCCTCTTATTTAATACATTACAACAATATTAAAGATTAACAGGAGAACTGGTAATATAATATTCAACAGCTATATATTTCCAGAAATACTAAGCAAATAATAAATATTTTTCATTAGTTTCATAAAAACCTGATAGTTTCTGTCAAAAGTTTTACTTCATGATAGTCTACACAAATATATTTTAAAGAACATTAAATATGAAGGCTTATTTTCAAATTGTCGTCAGTGTTGACTTAACTAATAAATAAAACAATTTGCCCAAAACGGAGATTATTCCACTCAGGCATTAGCCTAAACATATTATATAACATACTCAATGATTTTTGAGTGAATATTCACAGATGTTTCCTTTAAGAATGCATGGTTTTGTATTTTTTTCAAGCTTAAATCAAGCATAATCACGTAGCTCCCTTCAGGCACTTTTTCAATGTTTTTTTTTTTTTTTTTTTTTCATGGGTCATATGATGCGATTTCAAGTTTTCTTTTCTCTTTGGAGTGTTACAAGCTGTTTGACTTGCAGACTAACTTTAAGACTAAAGTTTCAAAATCAAAGAGATATTCCTTATAAAAGTTATGACTCGTCCACACCCCTCTAAAACGACTCGTTTAAACACGCTTCCACTTCTCTACTCCATGTTGTGGGTTTATATTTTATAAAACCGTCGAATGGTTACACAAAACTAAAGAAAGAAGAAAGAAGGCAAAACTATTATTCTTGCTTTAGTGTTTTTGTCGGCGTCATGGTATCACGTAAGGGGCGTAACATGTCCGTCATGTGCTTGAGGTGTCCAGCCAATCACAATGCGCTGGTCAATCAGAGCACACCTCGCTTTTTTAGAACAATGAGCTTTGTACAAATCGGCCCTTTCCAGAAAGGTGGAGCTTAGAGGAGAAACAATAATAGAAAGTGTACCTTAAAACGCATGAATGCATTGGGTGCATTACACAAAATAACGTTCATTGTATGACCCAACAACATTGCTGTGCTTCACGCAATATCCACCAGGTGGAGCAAGGAACAACATTTTATAGTAAAATACTACAGCCGGGGTGCATTTCCATAAGGCATCATTGGATGTCATTGAAATGGTCCTATATTGTTGAACTGTTGTGGTTAAAACGACCGAAATGCGATCATGGTCAGGTGACAGCCATGACTAGTTAGTTTGTTTCTACAACAATGCATCATACGATGTAAATGCATCAGTTACATCGTTGTCCTAAAACACGCACCCAAGATCAGATTAATTTTCAAGAGATTTAGTTTATTAAAATATCGTTTTAAAATATAATTCACTCAAATATTTAGTAAAAAGGACTTAAAGTAGACTACGTTATTTGTAAACGCACGCTGTAGTGTGCTTTCTGCAGGCATTGGCAAATTAGGCTACTATGTATAAATTGGCGGCCATCTTTGAAAGGTCTTTCGGGCATCCAGCTGCAGCTCCTATTTTTTCGAATGAGGAAACAGCAAATTCTTCCAAAATGTTCACTAAGTTTATGAATAATTTTGAGAAATTACAATTTGAAATTACAAATTAAGTACAGCTGTACAATAACTGTATAATAAATGTTATTTCTTTTGCTCAAATGGCGTTATATAAAAAGCTTATTTCTCAGGCAAGACCAACCAGTGAGTATATGCTGTCCTAGGCGCACATCTGTTTCACATCACTGTTTCTATAGCAACACAAGCTTCTAACAACACACGTGACGATGCACTGACTTTACAGATTAGCAATTGGCTATTTTATTCAGAAGGCGGGGCTTCCTGCGATTAATTGGCCATGTTAATCATTGCATTTTTCCCCCTTTCAAAGCTATACAAGTGACACGTCTTGGGCATTCTATGGTCTTTTTCATATTCTATTGTCTTTGACAAAAGTAAGCACGCCTACTAAATGAAGCAAAAGTGGTCAAGTATTATATTTGGTTTCATATTTCAAGCTATCTAATATACTAAAGTAGCTACAGCCCATTAATCCCATTTATTTGTCGATCAAAATCTATTTATTTGGAATTAAGCAATAATTACATCTCCATACACTTCTATCCCTCAACTAAGCGTTAAGGTAGAAATAACATTACATTTTAAATTCAGTCATTTACTCACCTTCAGTCTGATTCAAATTATTTCCTTTTGTGGGACACAAGATATTTGAAGAATGTATATTTTAGGCTCCTAAACAAACATAAAGATAGTGTATAGATTTATTTCAGTGGTTAAATCTATATAAACTTTAATATAGGCCTGTTACTCGTGCAAAGTGATCATTTTATTTTGTGCTCTGCAGAACTATATATATGTAATAGCATAAGGGTGAATAAATAATGACAATTTTCAAAGCAATTTTCAGTGTGTGTCATTTTAACTTATTATTGTTATTATTATTTACATTTTGACAAGACTCCAATCTGTGCTTCTCTAGTCACGCCAAAGCACTAATGCATCATAATTATGTTACGTTTATTTTTTTTTATTTCGCAATTATTTAACATTGCTAATAATAGCAACTATATCGTAACTTTTTTCGATTATACATACATCTGTAAAGCCATTTGGGTAAATACAGACTTTCGAAAAATGTATTAATTCAGTCTTTTTATATAACCACTCTGATTTCATTATTCAAACAATTAACAGAGGGCCTGATCAGAGGAGACAGTCGTACGGTCCTCTGTGGTCTGAGACACCTGCAGGTTTTTTCCCTAGCTGTACTGTGACTGTCATCCTGTCCCACGCTTATGTGCACGCGCTGATCTCGCTAAATGACTTAAGACATTCATGCAATGGCTTTTACGTACGTAGCAGCGATGATATTTACCTACTCTAGCCAGGAAGAATGGAAAACACTGACCACAGGATGCATTTGTAGTTGTTTTAGGACCTCTGTCATTCACTTCTCATGAAACTGTTCAAAGAGGAAATAACCCCTGGTTGATTTTAGAAATAACTGTTTACGTTTAATAGGTTGTGGACTTACATGTGTATTTAGGCATTCTCAAAGACTACATTTTGTCAGGGTTTATTTATTTGCATTATTATAATATAGTTTTTTATGTCGGGTATTATATAGGTTTTTGCATCACCAAAAGCATTTTGTTACACAAAACATTAAAACTCTATAAAAATTGAACACAAATGCTTTATCGGAGTCAAATCCTTCTGGGTCTGATCTGATTTCAACCTCTTATTTCAAATTTCAAACTTATTTTGACTATATGGTTATAGCCATACCAATTCATCTGAGTGTGTATAATTGTGTGTGTGTGTGTGTGAGTGTGTGGATGCATCCCTTTTACACTCTTAATGAGTATAACATTTTCCTTGCTGTCCACTTTTTTACTGCATTTTGGTTGAATTATGTTGGGGGTTTTTTTTAATAGTTGCTATGTTACAGTCAAACTAGTTCATAAGAATGTGTGTGTGTGGGCATGTGTGTAGGTTTTGCACTCTGGATGTTTTAGAGTTTCACCAATTCATTGCTTTGCAATTTTCTGCACTGTTGGGGATTTATAGATTGTACATAAAACATTTCAGCATTTTTTATTTTTTTCCCATTTCCCATTTATGTACTATGGTTGGGTATTTTTACGAGCATTTAGCTTTGTCAAATCATGTACAAATTTTTTTTTGTGTGTGTGTGTGTGTGTGTGTGTGTGTGTTCACATTCAAGTCGCAGAGTTATATACCATTCCAGTGAAGCTATGATTTAAAAAAAATTCTAAATGTAAAATGTAATAGATTTACTGGTTATAATAGAAACTATATGGGAGTCTACTGGTATATGAGAGATTCTATGTAAAAATGCCTAAAACACACTACAAAAAGAAATTCTAATTTCTTTTCAAAATGAAAAAGCTAATGGTTTATGTTATATACCTCTTTCAACCTCCTTTTGCAGTGCTATGAGCGAAAAAAGTTAACATACAGCAACTGACATACACTGAGGATCATTGAAATTCGTTGAAATAAGAAGTGTGACAACTAACTCTTTTCTACAAAATTTCAGGGAACTATATAAATGGAAAAGTTTGTTGAATTTAGCATAAAATCTCAGGGGGTGCTTTTTTGTGAAGAAAAAAAAAGTTAGGAATGCATGGTGTAAAGAATGATTTATTCTAAATGATTTTATCCCTCCATTGCAGACCATATTACAAAAGGCTTTAAAATAATACTTTAAAAAATCTAAATTCAACAGCAGATGTCACTCTTTGCTCTCTGACATTTTCTGAGTGCGCTGTGACGTTCAAGTATTTTGCCTTAGTTTTAAGCGTATCATTGACATATACTGTACATTTCAGCAGAAGGATTTTAATTATATGCTCATGATTATTTGATTAATTATTTGCAATATGCACTGCAAATTGTGGGATAATGCACATCTAGCAGATTGTTATCGCAGAATATTTTTTGTTGATAAATAATGTTACAGCCTCTAACCTTTCTTCAACAAAAATATGTGGACATCATCACCCTTACAAAAATTAGAGGAACCATCACTCAGTAAAGAAGTAGAAACTGATGTGGTGTCCTCTCCAAGGACAGGACCTCAGCAAGACTTATTGTTCATTTTAATATCATTTAATCTGTAAAATATTTTAAGGTCATTTTAGAACCTGGATGGTTCCCAGTCGGGAATCTGGATTAAAATCTGTTTGTGTTGTGGTCGTCACACCATTTGTCTCATTTCTGTCAAATTAGTTTCATTCATTTTCATCGTTTCATTTATCAACACTCCCACGGTAGAATTCTTAAGAAAAATAGAGCTGTAAGCTAGTATGAATTTGAATGAATTAACGTGAGAGAGAACACGCGAGTGTTCACGCGAGTGAGTAGCCTATAGTGAAACAACATTATCACCAACATTATCACCTCATGGTGAAATATATAATGCAGGTTTCAGTGGCAAAGCTATTATATTTATAAAATGATGTGGCAGGTGTCGTTGAAAAGAGCTGTTGGATGTTACGCAATTTCTGACATACAGTTCCCGCCTCAATAAAATGAGATAGTACTAACTCTGTATTTATGAGCATACATCTCACCCTTGCATTAGGAGTCCTGCAGGGAATCGGATACGCGTGTTTAGACGTAGCTCGGATGTCCGAATACCGGATATTATCAGATTAAAATCCACATTTGGAAGTGGCCCAGATGCGAAAAAAAAAAATATTTAATGCGGATTTCTGAGTTTACATGTGTGCAACAAATTCCTAATAGTTTTTTGTGCCAGTGTAAACGCAGCCGCACTGTTCTTGTTCACTAATGTTAACCAATAAGCCTTATTGTAGTGTTACCAAATTATCTTATTCAGGGCAGTTTTACCTTAAACATTAAAAAATGTCACTGGATGTTGAAACCGATGGACGAACGCCTGAAGAGTTTGCGCATTTGCGTGAATGCGTGTGTATTTGTCACTCACCGTCCCGCAGCTGCAGCTGTCTGAGGTACAGTGGGTTTTGCAGGACATTACATCGTCCCAGTTCATCTTCTCTGGTCACCAACATCAGATCTGAGTATATGAAGATCGTTACCTAGAAATATAGCATGGAGTCATATACATATGATACACGCAGATGATTCACCCAAAGATAAGCAACTAATATATTTCTTTTTAAACTGTAAAAAATGCTTATATACATAAAATATATATTAGCATTTTATGTACTGAATTTATTACAAATTGTTGATCCCTATATTTTTGTTTTCCATTCAGTTTAACACAGTTAATGAAAATTTACACCATGTTTTCAATTGTTAATATGGTTCATAAAACATTAGACATTCGCTTATCAATGCATATTAACAGTCTGGTTACTTTTAATTCAATTGAACTTGGTAAAGTGGTAAAGTTCTTGCCTAAGGGGATATTGACCTTCTAAACACACACACACACACACACACAGCACATGAAGTGTAAAAAATAAATAAATAGATCAATAAATTTTAAATGAAAATGGTCAACCAGTGTTGTCATTGCATGCAAATGAGCTGATTGATTAATGTGGAACAGTAACACAGAGTAGAGAGAATTTGAAGTTTAAAAGACTTTGTCATTTAAAACTCATTTCATTTGTGGACTTGATTCTGTCTCAGCATTTTGCACACGCAAAATATTATTTTTAAATATTATACAACCCGGTAATCTCCATTACATTTTTAGATATGCTGTTATCTCTATGTGACGTACAAAAGTCTTAATACTTTGTTTTACATTTAAGAAGCACAGTGTACTTAAGTAAATTTTTTACACATTTTCAAGGAAATGGTTAAATATCTGAGAAACCGACCACGGTTACAGGCTTCTTCACATCGGCAAAAGTATACAAAACAATAGATATAATAATATTTTACAAACAATGTTCATTCAGGGCCGCAGTATCTACCAGACATGGAGTAAAAAAAGTGTTCCCAAGAGGTTCAGAAGAATTCAGGTCACAAATATGAGCTAAAAAATTAGATCAAGCAGAGCGACAGGACCCTCACATGCAGTACAAATAGGTAGTTCATTTGAAGTTAATATTGTTAAAAAGAGTATTTTATATACTATAAATTCCCCAATCTGTCAAAAGTCTTTTGGTGCGCAAAACCTGAGAGCGAACGAAATCAAGGACGAACTCTGATTACAACATGCTGATATTTCTTCCTTCCACAGCATCCACAAAGAGCATGAAACGACAATAGTGTCTCCTCAGGTGACAGAACCACTCAGACCAGATGCTGACTCTGGTCTTTCTTTCTTCAGCGCATGTAATATAGCCTGCCAGCCGTATTAGCAAATGAAGGTCAGACTTTGGCCTAAGGTAAGGATTATAAAACGCTCACTTACTCCTTAGTGTGAAATTGTCAGATCTTCACTTTACGCAATACTATTCTTGGCTTGAGAAGCCTTCTGGGTAAAGGTTATATAACGTTTCTTTATTCCATCACATTAATCCATTTGCCTTCTTATGTATCTTTTCTGTTCTAGTTCGGTAACTTACAAAGTTATACATACAAGTTTTTGTGACTCCAATTAGGAGGTTATATTAGTTCACAGATTCAATAAAAAAGGTATGATGGATTAAAAAGCTTATAAATGGTTTTAGTCAATATATATATTTTTATGTGTGTGTGTGTGTGTGTGTGTATATATATATATATATATATATATATATATATATATATATATATATATATATATATACACATATATATATAAATTATAATTCTTTCTGATTTATTATGCAAGCAGCTTTTATGTCCTACGTGTATTTTTGTCTTTTTTTTTATTCCTTCCCTTTTTTCTCAAATCCCTTTTGTATAGAACTCCTGTTTTCTCCCTTGATCTTCCTTGAAACTTTTGATGCCCTGCGGTCTGTGTATCATAGCAACAGCCAATGTTAGTGCTCTCTAAGTTCTCTCACAGGAATTACATGAACAATATATGTTTTACATAAGATAAATTAGCTTCATTTTCTGTGCCTATTGTGGAGGATGAAATCGATATGTACTTCTAAGAAAACACAGAATTTAGTTTTGATCTGATATTGAAAAATGTCTGTTAAACTGTGTTTAAAAAATTATACTGGAAAGAGACACATATGCATTAGTATATAACTGTACCAACTACACTACCAAGTTGTGATTACTTTTTAATTTTAATTCTATTTCCCTTTTTATCTTTTATCCATGTTATCCTCAGCTTTTTACCTATTTTTTATTTTCTGTTGTCATGTTACCACTACACTGTAACTACTGAATATGCTTTGTCTTGAAAGCTGCAATACTTTCATATAATCTTTAATGTAAGAGGTTGTGACATGAGAAATTAAATTTGCCCTTATCTTTGGGTCTTTGTAACATTAAAACGTCCTGCAAGTTTCATAAATGCACTTCTCATGTTGGGCACAAACATTGGCATATACATGCATTTAATTTAAACAGTTTTTTTTTTTTGCATCTTTGTACAGACATCAGAATATGAACAGACAGCATTTTGAATAATGCGTGAAATGCCCTAAATGCACATTAACAACATGCAGAGTGTCTCTTACCTTGATGGAAAAATGCTTGCTCTCATATAAAATCATTTCTTCAGAGATCATCAGTGTTCTGTTTGGGTTACACAGATCTACAGGCTTGAAAAGAGAAATAATTTACATTACATTTACTGTATATATATTAACTTGTTGAAAAGGCTATAACAGAAACACAATCACTGAGCCTTGCAGTACTGCTCTTCACAAAGTACTTAACCCACACAGTACACATACCATCTCTTACCACATTGTTCTCTATAATACTACACTGTAACTTGCAATTTCTGAAATGTGTTTGTAGGTAAACAGTAATTGGTTGCGTGACATACCATAAAAAAATATGTTTTTTTGGGGGATAAATAGGATAAATGTGGTTTGTTTGTTTGTGGTGAATGATTGGCTGCAGAGTGCATGAAAACTAAAATTTAAGGATGCACCAAAATGAACATTCTTGGCCTGAGAAACCAAGCCAAACAAAACAGAATACTACACCAAAGGAAGAATACTGAACTGTTTTTGTTTTTTTGTTTTTTTCCATATATTTTGCCTTTTTTTCAAAATCGCATGAATTATACACCACAATCTCTGACTGACCTGATCTCATTCACAACATCCTTTGAGTGATATGTCAACTTGCTCTGGCACATAGCATATATATGCACATAGACATGGCATATATATACATATATAGGTAAGTACTGTGGCCATATGAGGTTCTATGTGCCAGAGCATGTTAAGTCCACTGGAGTTAATGTTCAGTTTTTGTACAGACCAATTGTTTCCTGTCTTAACACCTCAATGTATCTCTAGAGCCCCAGGGTTTACTTTGTTTTATTTCTTTATTTCTTTCATGGTTTTATTGTACTACATTTAAAACACAAATTGCTTACTTTTCACTCCACTATATTTCAACCAAGGTCCTCAAAGTAGAAAGTCGTTTGTTTATGTAGCAGCTTTTTTTGCTTTCTAAATGTGATGTGTTTTTACAGGTGATAGACAGCCTATCAGAAATCACTCTTGAAGGGTCATGTGACCTTCAATAATGTTCAGACCATTCTGTTTTATTCTGCAGTTTGTGCATCTATGGCCATACTTAGAAAGTATGTTCCAGTTTTGTGAAAAGATTAAATAATCATAAGATTATGTAATTTGGTTCACATGTTTGCTTTGTTTGCCAAAAACAAATTAAATCACAGCCTTCAAAACCCTGCAGTCCAACCTGCGGGAGATGTCTTATTTCATTTAAAAAGCCTCTGTGGCTCTCTCTGACGGCCACCGGAGGGAACCCTCTCCAGAATATTAGCCCTCTGAACTACATTTCCCATCACGCCCTTCTTCAGCCCTGATTACCTGCCCAGGTGTATCTCATCAGACTGCTATATAAGCCGCTATCAGCTTGTACTCTGTGCAAAGTCTTATCCTTGCTCTGGCTGGTAATTCTAAGCATTTGTTCCTCTATCACTGTCTTCCCGTGTTTGACCTTGCTCTGGGTTATCATTTCTCCAATTGTTTGCTGCTTACCCATTGACCTATTGCCTGTGTACCTCGACTTTGATTCTGTCTGCCTGCTTCGACCATTGCCTGTTTTCGACTCTGCCTGCCCTGTGATATTTTTGCTATCGTTACCGACCCCTGCCTGTTTCACTATCCTCATTACATTAATAAGCTCTTATTACACAGATATTACAAACTAGTCAGTGTATTCAGTAGGTTGCTTCAGAGGCAAAAATTAAAAAAAATAAATAGCAAGTACTTCTATACTTTCAAGTAAAAAATTGTGTTTACAACTTTCACTTGTAATGAAGTAATATTTGACCAGTAGTATCTATAAATAATGGAAGTAAATAAACAACATTTATACAGTGTTGGGTTGCCCAGAGTAAAATCCGGGTCATGCGGCAAAACAAGCAAACCTCAGAATAGATCACTACTAGATATCAGTAATATTTGTGTTTATTGCTTGTATTTATTGTGAAGATATGAGAGATTTACCTGCACAAAGATGGGGAAGATAAGGATTTTGGGTGTCACTTTCACATAGGTACCATAGTTGGCATGAGGCATATGTGACCTCACAATGGTGCAGTTCTGGTAGTTGGCAAAGTTCTGCTGGTAGTTTCCGCTGAGCTGTGTTTTGGATTTGCTGTTGGCAGAGCGACGCAGAAAACATGTTCTGCTTGCCAGGCCAGGCGCTGACTGGGCATTAGCAGTCGGAGGGGGTGGAACAGACGCCTGAGGTGTGGGGAACATCTGGCCACCTAATAGAAAGAAGAGTGAGATTTTAGTCAGCATAGCTAGCATAAACTAACAACTCTATCTGCCTGGTGGGAACTTTGCCACGGCTCTCTGGCAATAATATAAGTTTTGCATTGATGAAAGGAATATGAAACTTATTTGTTTTTGCGAAACATTTTGCGACCAATGTGTCACCAGGTGAAGTATAGTTTTGCCACTTTTACGGTATGTCAGGAGAAACGATTATATAACATCACACCAATTCATTGGCAGCTCTACCCACTATTTAAGCTTTAGCTTGCTTCTTCTATTATCGCAGTAGTGATTACAGCATTCATTATAGTGGCATCACTCAGAATCAGAGCCTTTTTTTAAGTTGAAACAGGAGCCTAATCCTTTCTCCTTCCAATATTCAACATGTGTAGCACCCCATGGACAGCACAAGCAAGTGAGGGAAAAGGAGGTGTACAAGAATGAATTGACATGACACACTCCTTGCGTCATCATCTCCATCTAAAGTAGCTGTATCTCCTGAGTTTGACTGCCAGGAGCTATAACCCCTTTTGGCTTCTAAGTGTCAGATGAAACACTTTTTGAAAACTTCTCCCCCAAAGGAGCAGGTAAGCTAGATAAAGTGAAAATGCAAAGTCATCAAGTCAGTCTCATCAAGCTCGGGTTGGGGAGCCCTGTGCAGTATTTGGCACCTGGACAGGCGCTCACACTTTGTGGTACAAAAATTGCCTTGAGCTGTTCGCAGTCCTCCTGGTTCTCAGGAGTTTTTATGCAGACACACAGGACTTTCATGTCCTGTGTTTCGTAATGGTGGCATACATAATATGCCATGGGGGAATTTGTTTGCAACGGGTTCTGATTCACTGCTTTTGTTGTCTGTTCAGATCGTGTTCTATTCTGTAAAATGTTATTTTTTTTAATTTATTTTTTTTTTTAAGAGGATGAAGGATTCGTCCATTGAAGGGTTTAGGATGCATTGATTAGAGAACACATTTTCTCTGGTGCTCTCTAACTGTGGCTCTTTTAAAAGTTTTGGCCCACAAATGCTCACTGAGATGCAAGCATGTATTTCTTCCTATTCATTAATGCAGCGTTAGATATCATCTGGACAGCATTCCAGCCCTCTCAATGGTCAATCCATTATGTGTGTCAAATGTTTTTTTTCTTTAAATTCTGCCTTAGACAAGAACTTAGTGTGCTGTTTTTGCATAGCCTTTTCAGTCTATGCTCAAGTACTTGTAAGGGTCAGCCATATCCAAGTATTGGCTCTCAATGGGTGGTTGAGGACATCTGTAGTCAAGTTGTAGTAGGCAATGACAAGTGGATGCGAAAGGTCATTCAACCCAGACAATGTCTTTCTCCTCTGTTTAATAGAAAACGTTTAGCTGAATGGGTATGGTCTGTAGCATGGATCTGTTATCTCTTTCCAAGTTTTCCTTTAAGTTTCCTTTCCTTTTAAGTTGGTCATGTGATACAGTACAGTATAGATATAGTAGAGTTTTATTTTTTGTTATTGCAAATGTGAAATGTGACTGTAAGTTGCATGTCTCCTAGTTAAATTATACTATAGATATTGTATGCATTTATTAAAGTATTAATGATAGCAGGGGTCGGCAAGTCAATTTGGCACTGGGCCAAAAAAACTTCGCCAACAGAACATAGTCAAAGAATGATTTAAGAAATTGATGAAAAAATTAAGCTGAAATTGTGAAAGATTGTTACAATCATTGTCTTTTATAACTTGTAGTGAGATGACATGATGATACATAATTCAAATAAATAAAAGATGACTTAAGCCCATTAATGGCATCCCAGCAACATCTTGTCCCTCGCCAAAAATAGGCAGAACAACATAAATATGTGAAAATATGTAACACAAAATATTTCCTAAAAATGCATTTATATAAGTTTCATGACCAATCTATTTTAGAACTAGATGGTGTCAATATATCTGTAGGGGCAGGTTGCTCCTTATGGCTGGGGGGCCATCTGTTGCAGACCATCTGGAAGTGTTATAACTGTTTCTGGCATGGGGACAGTTGTGCTACCTGATTTCCATAAATTACAGAGTATCTGGAGTTTTGGAATTTGGTACTATTTTTGCCTGATAAAGGTTTCCAGCTGCTAAAGAGTTTATGGTCATCTTTGACCTATTTTTTTCAATTAATCATGCGCCAGGTGTTCTCTAAAGGTAAAGATCTGGTATGAAGCTCTTCTACTACAAAGCCATGCTGTTGTAATAGCTGCGGTATGTGGTTTTGCATTGTCCTGCTGAAATACACAAAGCCTTCCCTTTCCCTTCATTCATAGTGCCTTCTAAAACATGCAAACTCATAACATATGCAATTATGCAAACCCCTACCATCAGAGATGCTGGTGTTTGAACAGAATGCTGATAACAAGCTGGTAGGTCTCCCTCTTCTTTAGCCCGGAGGACACAGTGTTCATGATTTCCAATGTCAAATTTGGATTCGTCTGACCATGAAACACTTTTCCACTTTGAAACAGTCCATTTTAAATTAATTTTGGCCCATAGGACACGATGCAGCTTCTGAACCATTTTCACATATGGCTTCCTTTTTCATGACAGAGCTTTAGTTGGCATCTACAGATGGTGAAGAGGATTGTGTTTACCAACAGTGGTTTCTGAAAGTATTCCTGGGCATATTTAGTAATGTCAATGACAGATAAGTGATGCAGTGTCAGCCGAGAGCCCGAAGACCACGGATATCTTCAGCTTTGGCCCTTACTCACAGAGATTTCTCCAGTTTCTCTGAATCTTTTGATGATGCGGGGAAGGAACGGGCTCATTAGTGTGGCATGTGGAGGGATCTTGCTTACTGTGAGCTGGAGCGTCGGCTGGCTTCCGGATGGGAGAAGGATTAGAATCCTCTACATCAATGAAGTAATTGAAATTATACAACTCAAGGACATAATTAATAAATTCCCCAAAGGGTCTGTGGCAATCATCAGGAGTAAGAAAACTAAACAGACTATCATCTTTGAGTCCCATCTGGAAGCAAGTATTAATCATTGAATCGCTCCAGCTCACCAGATGTAAAAAGCCCAGGAATTCCTCTACATACTCTAATTGTCTTTCAACAAAACTAATTTATTTTTATACAGGAACTTTAGCATCAAAACAAATGTTTATCATGACAAATATGTAACAACTCTTGGAAACACCTAGCTTATACAGGCCTATGATCACAATATTTTATCCATCATACATTTAGACCACATGATTGCAGCAATGCTAGACCAGCAAGACATTTCCCTACGCATTTCACTGGCATCACAAACTGCCTCACCTCTACCAATCCAGTTCTATGAATCTTAGTCGTTCTCCTCATGGAAGAACATCTGGATAGATGACACATGCCTTAATAAAGTTGCCTTCCTCTCCTCTTTTTCTCTTCTCTCACTCATTCTGAATTATATGCTGCTTACAGTGAGGTAAGTATGAGCTATTTATTGAAATGTTCTTCATCAGGAGTCACACAGAGAATAAGGGTGAAGAAGTAGGTTAGTTGCGGAAGATTATGAAGAGTAAGCTAACTAGGGACCAGAGGAGGCTAACGTTGTAAATACAAAAGGATTCTATTTAGAATTTTATTAGCAAGATGCTGTTAACACAGAGTGGAAAATAACAATAGGCTCTTTTTACACTACAGGTGCCAGTCATATAATTAGACTATCATCCAAAAGTTTATTTATTTCCCTAATTCCATTCAAAAAGTGAAACTTTTTGTATATTATATTCATTCATTACACACAGACTGATATATTTCTTTTACGTTTGATGATTATAACTGACAACTAATGAAAATTTCTGTTCAAGAATCTGTTCAAAATGCTGTTTTTCAGCAGTTTGTTGAACTTTTTGAAACCTGTAGCAGGTATCCAGTTTGAAATTAGTTTATTTAGTGGATAATGGTATCAAATGTATCAGTTTAAACATTTTGTATGTTCTCTATGTTATATTTTGAATAAAATATTGCCTCGTGTGACTAGAAAGTCTTTTAGTTTTCATTTTATTCAAATGTAAAAAATGTACCAACATTTCCAGAATATGTGTTTTAATCAAAGCACTTCCTGTAGTGTTGTAGACCAGTCTAGGCATTGACAGAAATTCACGTAATGAGCATTTAACAAAACATGGTCAAAACCCTGAGCCTTAGCCACTGCAATACACTATTTAAATCAATGAACTAGAAAGGTATTAGGGGACTTACTTAACGTTCTGTGCTTGTCTCCATAGATAGAGCCCAATACCTGTAAATTTAGAAGAGTTAATAAGTGAAGACACTTTAAGATACACTGTGACATTTTCTCAATGCTTTGAGGAATCAAGATCAATAAGCTTAGTTTTTTTTGTAACTGTAAAATATATAAAACGATTGCTAGGTGTTTGTAAATGAGACTTATTTTAACTTGAGAACTATTATAACTTAACAAAAAACCGAAACATACTTGCATCCTTGTTTTAGTAATGTGAAAGTTTTAAACTATTAATATGTTAATTTAAATGATTCAGGAATGTATTCTGAGTTCAATTTTCAAGCCCTATTCATAAAACACTATAATTTGCTGTCTTTGTAGACATTTTATTTATCATTTCTGTCTTCAGACTGTTCTGCAGAGTTTAGCTCTATCCTAATCAAAAACATTTCCCATATAATTTGCCCTAACTTTGGTTAGATTTGTTCAGTGCGACTGATTAGGAATGTAAGAAATCTTTGCAGGACAGTGGCCCCCTAGGACCAGAATTGGCAAACAACTGTCTATACAAACAGCCAAAAGGAAGATAGCTTGCCTGGTGTTAAAAAATATATATAAATAGCCAAAACGTACATATAACGCATGGAAATCACATTATGTTGAGACATTAAGCAACCATGAGATCCTATACTAATGAACAATGCTTTTGTTTACCTGGCTTCCAGGGTTAATAGGTGACAGGATGATATAATTGTCTCCGTTCGATGCTTTCACGCGTGTCCCTCTAAGTGTCTGAGTGCTTGTCTTGCCATCTACCGCAGTCCTCCGTTCTCCCCACAGGATTCCCGCTGCACTCCCTCCTCCTCCCACTCCCTCTGAGCCGTTGACTACAGTTCTACGGCTGGTGTGGTGATGTGCGGGCAGAGGCGGAAGCGGTGGTGTTTTGTCGGCCCTCTTTGCTTTCGCTGGGGAAACTGGAGTGTCATAGTTAGAAGACTTGTAAGAAGGGTGATGGATCAACCCCTCGAAATTGGTCTTGACAGAAGGTCCTGTACGCCAGACTACCACTGTGATCTCACTAAGACTATTTCTGAAAAGAGTGAAAGATAAAGAACAGAAGGAGAAAACATAAAGAGGGGCAGATTCACAATTGCGGAGTCTGTTTATGTGCACTGCCTTTAGCTTGGAGGTTTTCCATGTCAAAGAAGGCGGAGCCAGAGAACACTTTCTTATTAGGTAATTAACATGGACGAACGGTACTTTGAAGGTCTTTGCCAGCCAGAGTGAACTTTCTCAGAAACTTTCGCTTTGCAAGCCGTTTCAAAGTCCTGAATGACCCCCATATACAAGCTGTTGTGACATAATTTCGGAAATAAAGATTTTTTGAAGTTTGTTCTAGATGCAGACTGCCAAAAAGAAGTTCGCTCGTGTTGTTACACACCACTGGTCTGTGGCAATTTGGTATTTTGGGTAATTTCTTTGATATGGAAATCTTCCATCTATTAACGTTAGACCCGGGGTATCCAAACTAAGGCTCGTCGATGAATATTAAGTGCTATTAAAGTGTCTATTAAAATATATTACAAATGGCCTGCCAAGCATAATTAATCAAATGTTCAGTTTCACAATGTTAACACAAGGTGACAGCACAAAATTTTAGACCAGATGTAGCAACAACAAGCGAGTAATAAAATTTTGATAACTCATATCCGTTCTCATTTTCGTCACGCACAAGAATTCCTGAATGCACCAAAACCAGAAGAGCGCAACTCATTTGAACCAGACAACCTCAGAACAATTGTGCTTACTGCCGATCACGCGTCTGCTAAACAGCGCTGTGAGAAGCGTTTGAGTTTAGAGCAGAGCGTTCCAAACAAACCAGATCCTGCGGTGATTTAAAGCAGTTTAAAGACATTCTCAACAACACTGACTAGGAAAATATGAGAAACGTTGCGTGAAAACAATGCAGTAAGAATACTTTTTAATCCACAAACCACCAACAACATGTAGTAACAGTAACAGCGGTACTGTGGCAGATATTTATACATAATCTTACATTATTCATGTCGACATAAAGGCCAATTGGATGTAATGTAAGGGAGTTATGAAATACAGACCAAATTACAGATATTTCAGAGGAATAGTTTGGACACCCCTGAGTTAGACGTTAGTGAGCAAATACAAACCCTTCAGAATTGTGCTGTTCTTCCAGCTGAAATGGAGAGTAATATAACACTTTATAATGATTCAAATCCACCCACTCCTTTTTTTAAAATCTCCATAAATCAAATGTTGTGTCTCAGAAAAAGTCGTCATTTTACAGGTCCTGCCCATGACTGTTTTATCACACAGCAACAAAATCATGAACATACACTGAACAATTGTCTTTTATCAACCGACATCAACACAAATGTATTGTTCCATGTTCGTTTGTATACCGCAAGTAATGTTTATGTGCATAGTCCGAGTCTTCTTCTCCATTTTTGAGTATCTCTGTCGCACCCTATAATGGTCTGGTGTGTGTACTACATCGTTTTGTGTGGTTTTGTCCTTCATGTGGCTTCATGTGGACATAGTCTTAGAAATATTAGTAAACAGTATTTGAAAGAAATATGTGTTTTGCATAGTTCAGCTTATGAAAAATGGGGGCAAAAGCAAAATAATCCTTTTGTTCAGTGTATAATGCATTACAACATATTTTATGAATATCTTGCATTATGCATATTGCATATATTGCATTATATATATATATATATATATATATATATATATATATATATATATATATAAAAGGTTTCAAGTTACCAAAACTTTTAAGGCATTTATTAATCATAGTTAATGTTAACTAAGAAGACATTAGTAGACATTAACTAATGGGACCTTATTATGAAGACAAAGAGATGAAATAAGTGAAAAGAAACACCTTTCCTATGTAAAGCATATCATTCACTGTATAAACAATATATTAACACAAAATACTTTGTGGTGTACTCTGAATATGAAAAAAAACATTATTTGTACCTAATAGCATGTGCAAGATCTACACACTTCCAATGTTTGACGGGTTGACCATTTAACTGCAGCAAAGTGTCGGACTGCTGCAAACCGGCCTGATCCGCTGGACCACCTGAGAGAAGAAACACACACAATATAATCAGCTGTGACTCATGTGGCCTGACATATACTCAAAACAGGTGACATTCTGACAATTTACAGTGTTAATCAGCTGTGAGTCATGTGGCCTAACAAACACACACAGTGACCCGTATTTGACCATAATGATCAACGACCCAGAAATGCCACACATGCCGAGCCTTTAGTTCAGTAGCGTCCTCTGGCAAAAATGCAAGAACACAGACACAGAGCGGTTCTTGCCTGGATCGACTGCTTGTATGCGAACAGGCGAGTCAGAGCAGATGGTGAAGCCGAAACCGTCCTTTCCTCGTAGAATGGTCACCTAAAACGCACACACACACAAACACTCATGAGCACAATACACTGCCGCCTGCTGCAAAATATAAGACACTGCAGTTGTCCATCAGAGAAGCAGCAGCACGATTTTATATTCTTATTTGCCAGTAAAGACAAATGTTTTTACAGTTTTAAATGAGCCACAAATTGTAGATTATACTGACCAACTGAATGTAGATTATTCTCAAATAAATTTAGACAAATTATAAACAAAACATGGGTGAAAAACAACTTAGGATGGTATTTAATGACTGTTAAAGGGTTACTCACCCCAAAATGTAAACTTTGTCATTAATCATATAAAAACATGTGCCCTCTCCCTGCGGATATCTAGTATTTTCCAAAATGGTGCTTACACTAAACTAGAGAAGACAAACTTTTGTATAAATGTGTTATTTTTGTTTTTTGCTCCATACAAAGAGTATTCTTGTAACTTCCTAATATTACGGTTGAATCACTGATTGCAGATAGAACAGTCAGACAATGTCTTGTATACCTCTCTGCACTTAGACAGTTGTAATTGTTTGGCAGTCAATGGGACAGTCAGAAGCTCCCTGGTTTTTCGTCCCAAATAGCTTTAATTTTTTCATTTCATTCTTTAAGAATTCACACTTTAAGAAGCTTCACACAGCACTGATTGTTTCACTGGATCCTAATTTCGCATATCTCTTGCTATCCTCCGTCACATCCTGTCAGACTTGTTCTCTCCTTTCATTCCTGAGTTGAATACTGCATCCCTGTTCAGTTACATTGGTGGAATCCTGCCTTCTCTCCATGGTTTGATCTTTTGCTTTGTCCTGGTAATTGATTCTCTCTTTCCTCAGATCTGGTTGCTTGAGTGGAGTGCTTTCTGGGTATTGATCCCTGCCAGCTACTACAATTTATCCTCGAATAATCTCCTTCTGGTTCAAAGTGTCAATCTTGTTTTGTCCGTCACCTGACCTCCGCCCAGCTTGGTGGAGTCTGGCATAAAACTGTTCAGCTATTGGGTACAGAACCTGACACATGTCACTTACACAAAAATGGCTCAGAAGCCTGCAACCACATCTTTCATTTAATAAGCGGTTTTATGAACAACAAAACACTTTTTATTTTTAGAACCAAGAAGGTCTGTGAAAGTGACTCTAGAACAATGCCTTTGCAAGCCAGTAAACCAAAATAAGCACATGCTTTCCTCCAAGTGCTTTCCACAGTTAATGTCAAATAGTTCTCTTGCAATTGTCATTTTTGCTTGCATACAACATTCAATAGATGGTATGCTAGGTATAAGAACTTGGAAGTATTCAAAATAATCTCAGTGACATTTTTTCCTGATTTGGTGACTACAAGAAGGGGTTAGCTGCAACAAAACCATTGGCTTGGGGATGCAATTAGTGTGTGTGTGTGTGTGTGTGTGTGTGTGTGTGTGTGTGTGTGTGTGTGTGGGTGTCATCAGATTTAAAAATTTGAATAACAGACTAATGCCTGCGTCTAAGGCTTAGTTGTGCATACGTTGATAGGAGAATTAGCATTAGACGATGATAAAGAGCACAATAGCGACCATACAGAAATCCTTCAGAAAGCTATGGTGTGAACATTTTATATTGAGCAGATTTACCACATCTGCAGAGGGTGTTTAAGCCTCTGTGTGCGATGGCTGATCTTTACATGAAATGAAGGGATTACAGCCGAAATCTGGATTAAACAGATAGACACTACAACCGAGAGAGTAAAAAAGAGAGAGGGAAGAAAGAGAGGACAGGAGAGAATGAGTGTAAAGAGGAGAAAATGACAGGGAATGAGTAAATTAGAAAAGGTGTTGTTGCCGCACTAGCAGTTGACAAGAAAACCTTTGAAAAGCTTTTGATTTCTCTTCATCAGATGATGCATGTTCTCCATGCTGTTATGCTCATCTAATAAGATGATGAGATAAATCGGGTGTGGTAATTTACAACTAATGGGGAAACATTTTTACCAATAGTTTGTCCATTTAACTTAGAAAATGCAAACTTGTGACATAATACATGCATATTACATGCTCAGTCTACAGGAATGTATATGTGCATGTAATTTTTTTACAAACTGTACACGGTTTTACATTAGAGACATTTGAAATGTAATGTAATTCATAAATGCATCTTGGCTGACCACTTGTGACCGGATTACTTAAAAATGTACTTAAATAGTGTGCAAACATAACCTGTCTTTTACTTAATGAATTCCTGAGATAATCAAGAGTTCTCAAGTGCAATGCTGTACCAGTTTATTGTTGTACCCTAAGTCACTACAGTAAGCTACAATACTGGTTTTAATTTAGAGCCTAAAGGTTAAACTGGAAAATTCTTCCATCATTCATCCTTGCTTGTCAACTGTTGCTTGTCAACCAGAGCTTGATTCAGTAATCAAGAATAAGTGAAATCAAGACAGAGAAAAATGTTTGAAAACGATTGCACTCAATTTTGGTAAAAAAAAAAACATTTAACTTCACACCATCAGGAGATATTTTTAAATGACTGCTGAGATTTTTTTGCCCCCACCCCCTCACTGTGCCAAATTACCATATTTTCAAAGAATCAGATGACTTACAACTAATTAAAATGTAGATTAAAAAAGAAACACACATAAAAAGACAAAACTTCTAAAGCTGCAGGGCGCTGTAACCCTGGCAACCCTGATGAGGTCATAGCCTAAGTTTGGGCACAGTTCATTTTAAAGCTGAACATTACAACAAAAGGTTAAGGAGAGGCAAGGCCATAAAAAGCACATAGAACATAGAACTGCTCTCAGAGGGCCATTAAATGGGCACTGAAGTCTTTTCAATCCATCACTTCACCTCTATTGAGAAATCAGAAGGTATTATCTCTTTAATTAAAAATTGGGATTAGAGAGGGAATGTCTCCGGTTAGCCCTGCATGAAGAAGCACTTTAAACTTTGAATACTGTCTGTAGAAAGAGCGATCAAGCACTGCTTTGTTACTCAGGGTAAACCATAGACCTTATTGTTGATGGGCATGGCCAGAATTTGAAAGTGATGCCAACAAAATACCAATATCATTAATATCACTATGATTGTATTTGGATATTATGTTTCCCAATGAATATTGAATCATAAGTCACCACTGGAAACAAAAAATGGGTAAAAGAAAGATACTATTTATTTATGTGCTCTTGTTATTATATTCTTGTTCTGGTTTTAAAGGAACATCAATATGTTTCCTCTATTAAATTATTCTTAAATTAATCATGTGTTCCTAACCCTTCAGACCTAACCTGTCCTGCATTCATTGCTGTTTCTCAAGTCTTCAACGGTCTGCATCATGACCCTGGTTCACCCGTATGGCTGAGACTTCAGGTCAGAGACACTCCTCCACATGTGATGAGCCAGGGCTGTCAGATCCTTTTACCTTGTCCCTTGCTGAGCAGAGGGAGCCAGAGCCAATTTAGAGAGAAAGGGCTAAAAGGAGAAACCTCAATGAGCTTTTCAGATAAGAAAAGAAAAGGCCAGAGAGGAAGAAGCCAGCCAAAGGCTCGCAGTAGAGAACCAGCAGACTCCTCAACCTTCAAGATATTCTTGTTTTTAAATTATTTGTATTTTACTAGCTTGTAGATCATTGTCTGATAGCGTAGCAAGACAAGAAGATAACTGCCTAAGCTTCTGGACGAGGTCATTGGCTATTACTTGGAGGAAATATTCTGGTTCTTGATGAAGTAATTGCTCCTGCACATCTTCTGCACATGCAAATTTTCAATCTCTGAATTCAGCATTGTTCCAAAATAGTGAAATTTTAAAACTTAAAGCAATACCATCAGAACAAAATCTCTCTTGTTTCTATTGCATACACAAAGTAAATTTACAGTGCGGCTTGCTTTCCACACAAAGTCAACAGAGAGAACATACTCTCATATGCAGAGAGCTTTCTCCATTCCATTGCCTTTTACAGTTTCGTAAGTGTCAAGACAAATAATATTTCAGCTTGAGACCAATGTGTTTTGCTTCTTGTGACTTTATGTAGCACCAGGTCCAGGAGAAACGTTGTCTCGTTTCACTATGTACTGCACAGCTATATGTAGTTGAAATGACAATAAAAAGCCACTTGACTTGACTTGACTTGACTCCCTCTAGATGTTTCTTAAAAAGATAAACTGCATTTTGCGTATGCATGAATATTAATTGCGTTGTGCGTTCTTAGTAATCCTGCAGAGAATCATAAGTACATGCAAGCACCTTTAAACATGACAAAAGTTTTCTTGGTTTAGTAAACAAAATATGGACATTGTACCATACATTAGTGCAGTGTTCAACACTGTGAAGTTACAAATTGCCAAAAGAGCAAGCTGCCTGAAGCTAGAATAAAGTATTTTCAACAAATGCATAGAACTGTTGACCAATGACAAAGCTTTAGTTCGCAATGATGAAGCATTGAGAATGCAATATGAATTTGAGTTATAAATGTGTGGATCATAGACCCCTACTAATATTGTTCGGTGAGTATGAGTGTCTTGATCGCATAATCTACTGCAAGTCTGAGTATTAATGCAGGTGTAGTGTCAAAAAGGATTTAAACCTCAAATTGACCCTTGCTTGTAAACTGTGGAACTGTGGATAGATGTGGATTCAGACTGCAAATAAATTACCACACATCCTTGGCATTTTTTAAAAAACTGTAATTGGGTTGGGATTTTTGTGCGTGTGGTAGAAGATAAACACTGACATTCTGGATATGGATGGCAATAAAAATCAAAGGTTGTAAATGTTAAAAATAGCTCATGCCCCCATGAGAAACAATTACTATCCAAAAAGGGCTTATGCAAGATGAATTATCAATGAAACAGGATTGCGTGTTATGACACTAAAGTGATTATCTCATTGATGTTCTGAAGAGCAGTGCTGCAAGAAATTCACTTAGGACTGTCTTTCAAAAATCTGTGGTGAAAAACAAGGAAGGTAAACTCTTTGTTTACAGAATTTATGTTGGCCAACATGCAGGGCTTAAGGTCTTTCCAGAGAAATCACCAACTGGCATTAATGATTCAAGACTCAAGCACTGAATCAAATACACCTGAGGTCTCTTGTCAACAAAGTCTGGTTTTGATATACGGCTATGAGATGCGGATTTTATCCAGCCCGATCTCACTTGTACGCATTCAAGCAATTTTTGCTAAATCTTGTGTATTATGCAAGTTTGTATGAATTTGTATGAATGACGAATTATAACTTTTTAATAGGAAACTTCCTTTTCCTAAAAGACCAAGTTTAGCAGTCTATAATAACAAGCAATGAGCAAATGGTAAAATGCAGCAATATTAGGCATGCTGGAGTACACTGTTCAAATATTTTTCTGAAATTTACTCAGTTTTACAAATAACTCATTTAGTTATACAAATAAGTCATTTATATATAAATATTATATTGATGCTGTATTTTCAAAACATTATAGCTATAAAATTAAGAAGGAAACTGTACATGGAAAGGCTGACAGGTAGTTCCAGACACACTACAGTATGTAACCCAATGAAGATCTCATTGCCCTCTTGCCAAAAAATTGAAGACTGGTACTCACCCCTACAACCAGCTCAGCAGCACAGTGTTGCACAGTGTTTATCAATGTTTATGTCTTTATGTCTCAGCTAGAGTATTGCTCAACAAGAGTGTGTACTGACTCATGTCAGGCGGCAGCAGCACCTCCTCCACTGTCATTATATCCTCTTGAAATCCTCTTTAAATCTACTCTGAGACTTGTACTAACTTAAATATATTAAACAATTAGACAGATCCAAGAACAGCTTATCTGACCCAACCACTTCCTCCTTCAAAGCTACTCCATGGCTTTAGAAAACATACATACTTATAAATCATATAGACCTCCTTCATGGTGACTTTTATTTATTTATTTGTTTATTTAACAATATGACATTGGATTCTAGCCAAAGGCTAATTTGCTGCCCCAGTCCCTGGTTTGGTTTTTTTATTACAACAGGAAAGTAAAAATCTTCTAAGAAAATGTGGATTGTGCAAATTTAGTTTTTTACATTTCTTTGGTACTGTAAAATTCATAGCAGTCGCAACTCTTATAATGAAAATCCCCTTACTACTCTGTTTTGATATTAATTGGCATCTTGAACAAGATTATTTAAATATTTAAAAATCATTTTAATAAGAGACAAATAAAAATAACATTTTCAAAACTAAGCAAACTACTATTTTTGTAAAATATTTCCGTAATGACAACTGTTTGGTTTCTTATCCAGAACTTTTAGAGTTTGTTTAGAGATCTACCAGGTTTGACAGTCAACTGAGATACCAAACTCCTGACTTTTACACAATTGCAAAAAGTGCAATTGCAAGCATGTATAACTTAGGTACTTTTAGAGATACATACGGTCTAATCATGCAAAAACAACTGAAATTTGTTCTGATTGTTCTACACAGCCTCTTGACATGCATATCAGATTTCAAATGAGAATCTAAAATAACACCTAAATACTTTAAATGTCACTATAACATTTACTTTGCTTGCAACAATTTGTTAAATCGTTGATATATAAGGAAAATAGCAATGGACCCGAAATTGACCCTTGAGGAAGACCCATCTTGTTGTTTTGTAAAGCTGATCTTGAGTTATTAGAAGTGCAGAGAGAAGTTAAACTAGAAGTTAAACTCCTAAAATGTATTTAGGAGAACAGTATCAAATGACCTTTTGAGGTCTAGAAACACTGCACCTACTACCTTGCCTTTATCTCAAGCTCTCTTAATAAATTATGTGAGACAGCGGTTTGCCATTTCTGTTGAATAGCCTAAAATCAAACTGTTTAGAGTGATCATGTTTTTCTAAAAAGCTGGTAAGTTGTTCAGCTACCAACCTTTCCAGGCTTTTAGAGACTGGAGAATGTATAGTATCCATTCCAAATATATACTTAACCCTTAAATTATTCAGTTGAAGTATCTCATCTCATCATTTGTTGTTTTGGAGCTTGAATGCAATTCATAGTCTAAAAAAGAGCAGCGTGATTATATTCATGTGTGTTCCGAGAAAGAACAAATCTTCATTTGCAAATGCATGGTGGTGAGTAAATGAGGGCAAACGACAGAACTTTCATTTGAGATATGTTTTAAATTATACAGTTACGAGTTTTTACAAGAGAATGATGACCTAAAGCAGTCGTTTTTAGTTCCAGTCCTTACGACAATATATTATACAATATTCCCTTGTTTAACACACCTGATTCAGATAAGCAGCCATCCATTGACTCTTTGATAAATCCACTGAATTTGCCATGAGACTTACAAAGAGAAGTGTGAAGTGTTACATAATATACCTCTGTAAATAAAATATATTCACGTCCTGCACACTTTAATGCTCTTTAAATGGAAAATATATGCTCCCGTCAAACTGGAATCAAGGTGGAACATGTGATGTCCATTTTACAGATCACTTACGGTCCAATAGAACAGATATCTGAAGAGATACAAAATGTGCACAAGGAATAAAATTGAGGTTACTGCGTGCATACGGCATGCAATAAAAACTTTAACATGTTTGAAATAGGTCGACTGACAACCACAGGTATACCCCCCATTGAAAGATTTGTACAATTAAATACATTTATCAAAGCAAGATGCTGCATTCTGAATAAAGTTTGTTTAGCTATCGTTTTCATTTTTGTCCAGTGTAACCCCATATACATTGGTTTGTCGATTTTAATTTGTTCACTAAACGAAAAGCTACTATATTTTTTAAAGAAACATTTATTTAATTTTTACATTAGTGTTTTTATTTAGTTTTAATTGATATGAAGTAAACTATGCTGCTTTATCTTTGTTTCTGAAGAAGGAAAGCAAAGATATCTGGGATATAAACATTATATATATATATATATAGCCGCAAAAACATCCGTGATTTGGAGATATTTTACGGCAGCTACCGTAAACCGTGGGTCGCGAGGCCCTTCTGGGTGGGTAGCGGCCAAAGAAACGCGTGAACAACAAAAAACGTAATTTCTGATGCAAGACTTTTGTTTTAAAAGACGTGCGTTAAAGCCGTTGACACTTCTAACTGATGCAGTTTAAGTAAAGAGTGCCTGAGAAAAACGCTCCGTCCAGATTGATCAGATGAGATAGCGAGAGGCTTAATGTCAGTGTTAATATTCACTTGTTATTTTAGTAACTTGAAAAGTCTCTCACCTCTGAAAAGCGAACTATCCTGTTCTGACTGATGTTCCCGTGTTAATACTGCGCTGTGGATCACTTTACTGAAGTCTTGTTAATACTTTCGCCTGGCTCTGCAGCGCGAGCCTCCGCTGACTGCGCGTGCAACCTTGCAAACGGACGAGGCGTTTAAACTTAAAAAAAAAAAAAATGCAATCTACGAGCATGCAATGTGTGAAATAAAAGTACAGCACCGATAAATCACATAAATGGTACTGCGTTGTTAGCTGGAAAGGATTTGCATGAGAATATAATATTTATTCTTTTCTGGAGTAATGTCAGTTTCAGCAGTTCATGTTAGTATTGTATCCTATTCACCATAACTGTTGTTTCCATAAACCAAAAATACCACATTATTTTAATTGTGTCATTTTGTATGTTTAAATGACTGTGGTGGCTCAAACCAGCTTAATACCAAAGGGCAAGTACCTTAGAAAGAAATTAACATGTTCATTTTCTGTGTGCACTATTTACATTGTGTGTGCGTGTGTGTAATTTGTTTTTATGAGGATAAACAACATAGCATTCCGTTTTCAATGAAAAGTTGACATTGAAATAATAAAGTTATTCAATTGAGTTATAGTTCAGGTTTAATTTCATGTTTAATTAAAAATGCTAAAACATTAAAATGAATTGACGGTTTATTAGGTAATTTATATTTTTTTCCAAATATATCTTTACTATGGTGTTGGTACTCGGTATCGGCCAATACTGAATAGGGGAATCGGTTTTGGAAGCAAAAAATTCAGATCGAAGCATCCCTACTTGACATACAAATCTGAAGAACGGTGGCCTTTAACAAATGTAAAATGATGAGCTCTGAACATCATCACCCAACAAATAACTAACAAAAATGACAAAATATCAGACCACACACAACAGAAAAAAAGGCTTGCAGAGAAAGTTGTCACTCACCGTTAAGCATTGCATATTCTCAGGGTTAGCAAAGTTGGAGACAGCAGCATGGTTTGCTGTAGCAGCTTCTGAGGAGATAAATAAATGAGTCATGGGCTTTGTCTGTCTCACACACGCTTGCTACAGAAAACTTGAAAATCTGCGTAGGTGGAAATTTTAAGTTCCTCGCTTGAAGGTTTTTAACACAAGCCCCTCAACCCCCTTCTATCTCTCTTTCTGTTCTTCTTCCCTTAAGCAAATAATGTTCTCTAAAATTCTAACTCTATCATTACTAGACTGCTGCTTAATGCTGAGGATAGATCAGCTTGCAACGTCTACAATCTAAACATCCAAATGGTTATTGTTATGACTTGGTTAAGGCATACACTGGGGTTAAAATAGTCTCAGAGACACAAAGTCACTATCTGAAAGCTTCATCATCAAATGCTGGAATGAGCTGCCAACCACAATCGCACTTGAAACAGCCGAAGCTACACCTTTTCTGCCATTACTTAACTAATACTTAGAATTGTGTATATTGTGTAAATTATTGTTGGGTTGTAAGGAAAAACTCAACACCGAAAAACACTAACAGTACAAAACATATATCACTGTATGTTTCCAAGTCATTAGTAGCTTTGTTATAATTAATTACAACAATTTAATACAATACAAAGACTTAAATAAAGTGGATCTTGCCTGTTCTTCGTTTTTTCCTTGTTTTATAAAAGGCAAAACAGTAAGACACTCCTGTTCAGACAGAGGCCTCTCCAGCTCTGATCTTTGGCCCCTTGAGACACTCAAGAGACCTTCATGAAAACTAGCAGACAATTCCCCATCCTCTCTGTGCTCACAACATTGCATAGACATGAATATCGCCATCTCAACCGAGTCCCAATTCCTCTTTGGCAGAGAGAATATCTTCAGAGCTTGTCGGAGAAGTAATTATACTTTTGTGCCTTTTCTCCAGGCACTGATATTCACAGGACTTGTCTTATAGGAACACTCCACTTTTTTTAGAAATAGATACATTCTCTAATTCCCCCAGAGTTAATAAGCTGAGTTTTACAGTTTTTGATCTCTATCGTTTAACATAGCTTAGCATAGATCATTGAATCCAATTAGACCAGTAGCTTCACGTTCAAAAATTACCAAAGAGTTACAATATTATTTCTAACTTACCTCTTTTGTAGTTATATTGTGTATTAAGACCCACAGAAAACTAAAAGTCGCAATTTTTTAGGCTGATATGACTAGGATATGACTAATAATCAAGGACGTTTGCTGCCATAACATGGCCGAAGCAGGCACAATGATATCACTCAGCTCCTGTGGAAAATATTCCCCAGCTTGCAAGTAACGCTCCCTGTGCTAGCTGCATGATTTCACTGCCCCAGCTGTGGCAATAGTACGGCAGCAAGCCAATCAAAACTAAAATATCAAAACTCTTTGGTCATTCTATGCTATATGCTAACAGTGCTACTGCCAGATCCAGAGATAGGCTGAATGGATTAAAAAACGATAAACTACTCTAGTTGGAGATGAAGAATGAGCCCATTTCCAAAAAAGGGAAGTTTCTTCTAGAAACAGCAGTATTCTGAGGTTCTTCTCCTCCTTAGACTGAAGGTGGCATATTGACTATGGTGGTCAGGTTAGTATTTTTATTACAAATTCCACAAAGTTTTGAACAAAAATAGGTTTGATTAAGTCCAGGCAATGCCATACCTGATTCCCCAAGGTGTGATGAGCCGGGAACAATTGATCTGAAATCCCCTCAAGAGATGAGTCTAAAGCTCTATCCAGACAGGATTAGTTTTAAATGGAGAGGTGGGATAATGTAATAGCTACCAGAGCTTCGATGTAATTTTAATCCCATCCAAATCAACCGTTTCAGTAATTACTGCAGACTTTTTCTTTCATATACCAGTAAACTTTACAGTTCAGGTAGTTGAGGTAGTGAGCAGATCAGTAGTTTTTGTATTACAATGTCATGCTTTTGTTACTGTAAATCTGTCACTTTTCATGGTTTGCATCCTTGTATACACACTCCACGTTTCATGTCAAATTTGCCTCTAACAAACTTTTGGCATTTGTGCTTTGATACGAACCTACTTTAGCCTCACAAACTATTTAGGGTGGATAGTACGCACACTGGGGCAGAGGGTAGCCTCAAAACTGAACTCAAAGACATCATGGGAGGTGCACAGTGTGAATTTCATTTATAGTGTTCAAGCCTGGTTTACACTATTTCAGGACCTTTCACAGACTGCTCATGCAGTTCATTGTGCCTGAGGCATTTGTACTTCACATATTTGACATTCAGTGGAGTTGAAGCACCATGTTAGCTTTTCATTTGAAGATACAAAATCTGGGACATGAATAGCCAGCGCAGATGTGGAGTCTGAACTGCGAGACTTATTTACAATGCATTACAGTTACACTACTGTATTGCATTGCTGATATTTCGAGGCTCGGGTAGATAGATGCTACCATGCAACATCCATCACATAACACTGACCTGTGCACACGAAGACGAAAAATGTATTTTCAATTTCAGTATGCATTCGTGTCACAAAGAGGGAAAAAAAGAGCTAAGAGTTAGTTTTTTCAAACAGCTGTCCAATACTTTTTATTTTCACATTAACAGGTGGCAATCCAAATGGAAATGTTTATCTCGACAAATTACAGTGATGAACATTTAAATAAGATTATTAATTAAACAGTTGGAAATGTTTGTTGGTTTTCACAATGTCAAACCTGAGGTTTTATTATCCTGAAGGCAAAACCACATACACTGCCTGTGCGCAGGCATTATGCAATCTACCCACACTAAAAAATGCATTAAAGAGCAGCTTGGCCCACTTTTGAGATGAAGGGTATCAACAATTTAAAAATGCTTGGGTAACTTGAAAATTTGAAAGTGACAAATCAGAGCAAAAGAGAAAATTAGTGACCCGGAGAGATGCGTATTAATGTATTAATGATTCGCTTCTTCATGTTAATTTATTCAGGCAGTTAGAAATCACTGACATACTGACAAGAGTTGATGAGTTCTGTTATTTTGTCCCCAGCCACAAAGAACATTTGGAAAGAGACACTGAATAAAACGTATGAAGATGCAACTTTTAAATGACGGTACTGTGGCAAGCAAGCACAAACCTCACCAAAACATCTTTGAGAGTCATAAAGAATAAAATAATACTCCATTAGTGACTCGTGTAACGCACTCATCAAACACGCATCAAAGACAGAACCAAAAGATCACTCACCTAGTCACTGCTGACACACGCTGATGTTCACACAGTTGTTGAGAGTGTGGAAATTATTCCCTCAAACTCAGTTTCAACATAAACGTGATCATAAATCTTATCAGACTACAGGAGCAGGGCGCTGCTGACTCTAAACTCTGAGTAAATGCCACAGCGTGTGTATGATTCTCAATGATGTGTGTGGCTTGTCCAGCCCCCTCCCTCTCTCCATCCATCCTCTCTCGCTCCCCATATAACCAATTTTAATCCTCCGCTCACCCAGCAGATTCTTAGAGTCTGTGCTTAGTCCTGCCTACATCCTCTTCCAGAGGGTTTTAAAACATCAAATATCTATACACCGCAAGGTTATTTAAGGTTCTATTCAATTTTCCATTTGTTATTAAAAAAATAAGGTGACGCTTTTACTTTCACGGTCATTTTTCTATACGTATTATTATCACATTAATTACAGTAGCTGCTAATAACTAATACTAAGTACCAGTACTTTTTCAGTTATGTATACTGTAAAATAAAGCTCAACCCAAATGACTTCAGGTTTGCATGAAATGAGACTATTTGAGCATGTTTATTATAAATGTTTTTAATACATACAGTAATCGCAGCTTGACATTTACACTGCTGTAGCTTCCTTTGGTTCTGTGTGATCAAAAAAGCGGGACCTTTGCACAAAGACCTCGGTGACCGAGCAGAGTTTTCATGTGTTATAATGAGTGACGATCCGGCACAGGAATTTGTTATTTTTAATGCTGTGCTCTCTGGCCGAAGGCAAGAGTGTTCTCTCTTGTACAGCCACATAGATATTTACTCCAATCTACATTTTTCCGGAGCACCAGCAGCTCACTATCCGTTCTAAAGTCAAAAAAATGCTAAAAGCAAATGTATTGCCCTCTATTGATATTCACACACATAAAGCATAGATGTTACCACTAGACCATCCCACTACAATATGTATAATAAAGCCAAAAATAAAATTATTACTTGGATATATGTGACTTATCCACTGATTGTGGGAGATCTTTTTAAACACTTCAGTGGGTCAGGAGGAATGAGTCATGAATAATTTGTGTGTAAGGATTTAATGACAACTATTGTGTGAACGATAGGCATTCAACATGGTTTTACACTATAACTTAAATGATTTCTGGACATTTCTAATTCCCCAACCCTAAATGTATGTATAGCTCTAAAATACGCTACAGTATTAAACCTCGTGATCTGAGCTCTTTTGTGCCTCGTAGATTTGATCCCATGGACAGGGACAATAATCGTCTGTAAAAGCATCTTAACAGAGCAGACAGATATCTGCAGGCGGTGGGGGAGGGACTGAAAGAGAGATAGGATGTGGATTGACAGATGTCAGGCTGAGACAGAGAAAACGGAAGATAATAGAGGAAGAGGAGAGGAGGAAGAGGCAGGAGGTCGAATGGATAACTGTCGGAGTCTCTCTGTGATACCTCACATAATCTGCTAATTAGTAAATTAAGGCAATTAAATATTCATTCAGCCAGATGCAAGCTCCTACATAATCAGCTCAACTCACTAATTCATAGAAGAATATAACATTGAACATTTATCATGAACATTTATAACAGACCTGTCATTTAGCTCCAGTGTTTATATATTCATCTGGTTATATTTGTTAGGTTATATTCAGTTTACAATTACTTAAACATGTAACCGTTATATTTCTGTAACACCCGTCTCATGCTAGCTTAAAAGAAGAGGTTCAGGGAAAGCAACAATAAAAAAATAAAACCATCTTTCGATTAAAGTCATTATAAAGATTAAGCTTGTTAAATGTAAAAAATAAAGTCATTGTGTTTTTGAAAAAAAAAAAAATTCTGGGAATCAACCGATTTGTGTCCTGTTCATTTTAACTCAATGGACAGGGTCAAACAGTGTCTGTAGTGTCGTAGGTGGGAGAGTAATGCACATGGATATAGCGCATTGTAACGTGGGAGTCGTGACAATGGAGCTTGGGATCCAAATGTAGGGTTTTATTAACAAACATGGTCAAAACATGCAGGGTAGAGCACCAGCAAACATTATAATCTAAGGCAGAGGAAAAAGAGTAAATCAATACACAGGCAATGGTTAAGGCAAAGGGACCCTCAAAATCAGAAACAACAGGAACAAATACATTACAAAAGTCCTTAAACATAAAACAGGCAAATGCAAGAAAAGACTGAAGCAAAACCTCCAAAACCTGGATTCCAGATGCTCCATAACAAAACAAAAAATGTCCCATGACGAGGGAGTGGGTCTGGAGACAGAATTGGAACAAGGATCCATGTTGGAGCTGGATGAGCTGGTGAAACAAGAAGCCAGGGTGGAGCTGGTGGGGTAGAGGGTGCCGAAAGAACATGTGGACAGGGTGGAGCCGGCGAAGCAGGTGGTCAGAAAATACCCTCAGAAAAAAAAAAAAAAAATACTGCAATACAAATACTGCAAAGTAGACTGGACAGAAGACCCCCATTGTGGAGCAGAAGATCACCACAGCAGAGCAGGCAGAACTAGGGGCCACCAAGGTGGCTCAGGGAAAGCAAGTGACCACAGAGGCATACACGAACTGACCAGTTCTGAAATATCTCTGACCTACAAGACCTGACAAGTTACATGTGAAAACACTGCTGTTTATATAGACAAGGAAACCAGTGGCTGACAAGAATAAGTGTGGGTGATTAGTTGACATGGTAACTATAGTGACAAATAAGAGTACACTATAATCATCAGCCGATATGTAATGCTCATCTTGTCAGTAAAGTGGGTTCTGTAATCAGCGGTAAATGCCATCATGAGAAAGAATGTGCAGGAGCTGGATGATTTTTCTGAACATCAGGTAGATGAATTGCTCTTGACCAACAAGGGACTACACTCAAGGATCATCCGGGAAATGACAAACAGTAGTTAAAATAAATTATATTTAAAGGATTAGGAGCAATAGTCTAATCGCATTGAGTAAGTTGTTGATGGTCAGCCTGAGATTGTTGAGATTGGTTGCAGGCATCATTTCTGTTTAACATTGACAAAGCGCGCCCTATGAAGCACTTTGCATTTCATAAGAGCATGTCTAATACAGATGAATGAAGAGTGCAAAATAAACTCTCAGAGATGTTAATGCTCAAGTGTCAATCCCAGGACTCTTTAAAAGAGTCGGTGCAAGATGGGAATAAGGAACTTAACAGATATTGGTCATCTTTGTCAAACTGGTCAAGAGTAAAAGACTGATTAGGTACAGTTTTTTAATAAAACATAAAAACAATTTAAAAGATGAGAATAAAGGGAAACTGTATAAAAAAATCTGCTGAAGCTGGTTGCTGTAAAATTTTAAGTTGGCTCATTTTTTACAGTGCAAGTTGAATTTAGCTGAAAGACTGAAAGACTTTTTATTTTTTAAGTCATTGGAGCTGCACAACAATGAAAAACAACATATGAATCAAGGGTTTGTGTAGAACATTTTTAACTGATATTGGGTTATTCAAACTGTTTCATACCACAATAGAAAGCTGAGAACAAATAATGGAGCACAAGAGGAGTAAAATACCTCAGCATGAATGCAGGGGGTGCACATGTCAAGACCTTAAAAGCCAACAAATAGCAATTTAAAAATGTTACATGGCCAGAAATAACAGAAAATCACTAAGTACCCTTCAGATTTGGGAAGCTGAAAAACTAATCTTGTAATGTGGACTGGCTTGCCACACCAGAAGAACCCACTCCATTGCTGATCCAAACTGGTAAAAAAGGATTTATTAAAACAGACTGGAATGTGTTGAAAAAGATATAAACATTTTGGCAAAATCATTATTTATATAAGATTCACATGGCCCACTAAAGACAGGAAGAGAGGCCCACCTGTCCATTTCTAATTTGCATTTGTCCATCCATAAATATTTAAATCCATCGGTGACTAACTTAAGAGGAAATGTACAATAAAGGAAAGTATAATTAAATGTATCATGTAATTAAATTTTACATTTACTGTCACCGTTTTCACACAATACCAATTTCAACTTTAATAAAATTGTGCTTTTTGTACTCCTCTTTATGTTTTTCTCTGTGTGAGACTGGCTTTGGTGAGTTTCTCATTGTTATTCAGACAGCTATATAAAGTAATTATATATCCAACCACAGAGATTCGCATCAGAACATTGAATCCCAGCATTATTCAGAATATGTCTTTCAAGTTTCAAGCTGAATAAATTACTGCTTCTTGGCAGAAGGGGAAGTCCAGAGTGGAATCATGCAGACGTTAGTTCCTTCTCAATGTATTATTAAATTCTGTGACAGATTTCAAGATTGTTTTGTCGCTAGCATGTTTACAAGGTAAGCACTGCACTTAACAAAAACCAAACCCAACTACACTGTCTCCTTTTTCATTTGATCATTAACCAGTAAGCACAAACGATGCAAAACAAGAGATAATCCAAATGGGCAGGGAAACAAACATCAGTGTAAATGGTGACATTAAGGAACAACTTAAATGCATAGACAAACGGGCGAAACAAAAGAACCAAACTAGACAGGTAAACAAAGTCCAAACAGATTGATGTTGTGATTGATCTCCCCTCACCTCTAGAAAATGCAACTTTAAGCCGAAGAGGAGATTAATTATAAGGAGAGTAATTCCAAGGGGAAGAGAGTAGTCCCAAGGCAATGACCAACAAGGGATCCTCCAGCCACGATGCTGATGGAGACTGGCAAGCCTGGACCAAACCACACCACTGACGATGGGCTGAGGGGAAGCTCTGGGACTGGAAGGATGCAAAGGCAAAGGAGTAGATGATGACAGAGGACACATGAGAGGAGGTGGGAGAGGGAGGCTGGATGGGAGTTTGGGGAAATCAGGAAATTCCGGGATGGTGTGTGCTACCAATCAGTTGGCTGGGCTTTTGGTCCAAAGTGGGAATGATTAAATCCCCATTAGCTAGGTAGACACTAAGTGGAGACTTGCAGTTCACCAGCACCCACTCCACAAAGGCAGCGAAGTCCTCTCGAGGACCACCTTCAGGATTACCAGCAGAGGTAGAACCAGCAGAGGCAGTTTAGTGGGCTAAGTGTAGTGGGCTAATTCGTACAAATGAGGTCATACAAATTTTACAAATTAGCCACCTCATAAAATATGTAGGAAATATGTAGGTATCTGTGAGATCGGGCTGAGACCAAAAATGTGTGGTTATCCCCTTTATTACTTTTTAGGTCCAGTCATCTGTCATGATGTGTTGTAGAAGACGCCTCAGTGAAGATGAATAAATTCCAACACAAAGTTTAATCGCATTAACACACACAAGACATAATACAAGAAAACACATATCAGTGTCAACAGTGACTGGACAAAAAGTGTCTGTGAATGTGCAACTTAAATATACAGACAAATGAGGATAATTAACAAGACACATGAACTAACTTGAGTAATCAACGAGAAACAGAAACTAGGTCAAAGAACAGAACTAGACAGACAAACAGGGGATGATGGGGGATTCTCTCTCTTTCACTCTCTCTCTCCCGGTGGGTTATTTAATGCCCAGTGAATTTCTCCCTAGTCTATTCTCTCTTCATTATGTATTACGTATTCCTAATACTATATGTGATATTATAAATCGTGATTGCATCATGTACTGAAATCTTGCTATTGAACACTTTTCAAAAACAAAAATGTTTTAAAACGTATGAAATTCTCACAGCTTCCGCTTTATGATTTTATACATACCCTCCTGTGACTCCTTTCTGTGCTGGCTGTGGAATTAGAGCGCAGTAATTGCAGCACATTTGAGGAGGTGAAGGGGAAAACCCTACAGCGTTCTGTAGCGTAACCCTCACAGACACAGACCAGAGGAATCTAATTTGAATCACACACACACAGGTCAAAGGAGGTGGTTGTTATCTGATTCATTATGTTGTCAGGCTCCTGCGATTTGGGTGAGGGGGTAGCTAATATATTCCCAGCTTTCCATGCAAATAAGAGCAATGAACCCAATTAAAGCCTGTCAGACATGTACTAACAGACATGTACTCTTTAATAGAACATTTTGCGTGACCTCCTTGTTGTAATTATTACATGTAATTGCACAATAATGTCAAATTTTGTAAATGCAACTTTTAGTTAATTTTAACGCTACCATGCTCCAATGCCATTAAGAAAGCTTTAAGCTTTAAGACAGATCAGGGCTTTGTACTAATAATTATGACTTTTTGATGGCATTCTTGTGCTTATAAATACACACCATGTTACATTGCTTCTAATTTACATGTTCATCTTATTCATAATGTTTGAAAATGGGACAAAATGCCTTATTTAGTGCAAGGATTCTCAGCTTCGGCCTTTGAGGTTGACTATTCTGCAGTTTAAACACTCCCAAACAAGCTAATCAAGTTCTTTAGGATTACTAGAAAATTATAGGCAGGTGAAATTGATTAGGGTTGCAGCTAAACTCTGCTGGACAGTGGGCCTGTTTTGAAGAACGCTGGATTATAGGAAAGTAAATCCTGTGACTGTGGTTGTGCTCGGCTTGTAAAGCAAATTGGATCTGCTGGATATTATCAAATTATTTTGGCATTCCCCTGTGAAGTTGTATTTTTATTGGGTTATGCGTTTCGGTCCTCGCAATGACCTGTCCACATTTCAGCAGATCACATCACAGATCATGTCATCTCGGATTTACCTCGATGATGTTGTGCCCACATATCACATACCTTACATCTGTAGGGAATTTAAACAGTAATATATTTGTCTGAACATAAAGCAATCCTGACCAACTACATATTGTTTAAAAGCTTAAAGGTTCTAGTTTTTATATATTTAGTGACTATTTTCAATATGTTACAAAGCAGTTGTAATTTATTCATTTGTAAGAAGAGTAATAATCAGTGTCAGCGAATGAGTTCTGACCTTAATTTAAAACAATGAAAAATATATAGAATAATGAGAAAATCTGTAAAAATCTCTATTCATGTCAAGTGTTCAAAACATGATTTTTCTCAGTGATGGTTCTCAGTTTTTGCTGCAGTGTGAACTATTGCATATGTCCAGGGTTCTTGTCGCATGCATTCTATGTGATTTTTAGAGGTTGAATTGAAATCAGATACTACCCTTAATCCTCCAGAATGTAATGTCTACATCATAAATATTGAGAAAAGTATGAAAAAAACATGTTTCAGATCACTCAAGCCATGTATGGAAACGGAGAAGCCCTTATATGGTTACTAAAGGGGTTTGAAAGTGGAAAATCTAGTGGAAAAGCGTTTATGTAAACCTTTACATGAATCATATGCTTAACTTTGATAAATAAGTTTTTTTCTTTAAACTGATCAATTATCAGTTTTTTTATTTAGACTTTATATATATATATTTAGTCTGCTGCTGGAGGGTTACATAAATTGTGGGGTAATGAAATCCTTAAAGGCATGCCAATTGGAAATACACCACCTTTTATATTTACATAAATATTTATATTTACATAAAACTATTTATTTCAGATGTCTGGGTCAACCAAACTGAAACCATGAAAACACCTATATTCTAAAGCAAGCATTAGTTTAAATTCACTGGTAGTCTGGCAGGATGGAAATAGTTTTTAAAACCATTAACATAACAATTATTTAAACCAGTAATTTGAACCAGTATTTGAACAGTAATGTTAATAAGTATAATCCGCGGATGGAGACATAACAAATGAACAAGATGTAAGCTATCAGACAGTTATGTGCTGGGGTTAATAAAAGCCTTCTAAAGTGAATCTGTGTAATGAAAATATGCATATTTCAAACATTTTTAACCATATGATTTTCAGCCCTTTGTCCTGTTCCAAGGTTCATTTTGGTGGGGAATTTCTAGAAGGTAGAATTTGGAGCTCCGTGGAGCTTAATCTCCATACTGTCCTACTAATCAGGCACACCAGTATTACATTATTAATGAGAAAATCCTTTGAAGCCTGCAAACTCTAACTAATACCAGCATTAATGATTGATTGTTTTAAAAGATAGAGGTTCCTATAATTGCTTCCCAAATATTTGTTGGCACATTGGTTTGGGCTGCACATAGACTTTAAAAAGAGGTGGAATAGTGCTTGAAAGTGGTCTTCAGCTAACAAACCCTGACTCACCGCATCCCCATCATCACAGCATGAGCCGCTTTCGCCGTTACTGCATTAAAAAAAGTGGGTCAACATTAAACTCACACAGACCTGCATCATTGTTCCTGTCATGATATGTTAAATGCACAATCTTTTTCTGAACTTCAAATGTTGTTACATCAAATGTGGTGTTTTCCGTGCAGCAGTTTGGTTTGGTTTTTTTCTAAATGCCAGTGGAGAAAATCAATGGGAGAAATACATCTAAAAATCAAGGGCGATGCCGATATGCGTTTTACGTAAAATGTTGTTCTATATAGCGTACATTTACTTACATTTTGACAGACAAAACTGACATATTCTTAGCATCTAAACGTAGTACTTACGTATTGTCAACATTTAAAAGTACAAAACTGATATATTAACTACGCCGAAGATGCATTCTCATGAATGATGAAATTGCCGCATTAATTTGATCATTTTTGTTGTTTTTAGTTGTCATATCAATGACCTTGTTTGCAACTGCATTATTATACTTTTTGCTAAATATGAAATGACAACATTTGATTCGGTTCTGCGTGATTTCTGTTGACAGCTTGTTTCCAAAAATAAAAGCCTTTATAAATGTTAAACAAGACTTTAATCCCTTAAAATAAATAACATTCCTGCAATAGTTTAATCTTTACTTGTCGTTTTATGTGCAATGGGCCACAAAGAGAGTTTTCTTTGACGTGCTATGACAATAAGTGTCTTCGCAAGGATTAGAAACATAATCTAGAGAATATTTTCAGTGATTGACAACATAAATTCTGCTCTGCACCTTCTGTATTCCACCAGAGAGGAGTGTGGCTGCAAAACATTGTCATTTGGGTTGCTTATTTTTTTATTTAAATAAACGATTGTATCTTTTCAATATAAAATGGGTAGGTTTAGGTTTGGGGTTAGGTTAAAGAGGTATAAAAATCGAAATTGTTTAAAAATACGAATACAAATATCTTAATTATATAAAAGACCTGCAAATATTTGAAAAAAATGTATGTTTTATGCTTGTAAATATCACGCGTTCATATCGACGTATAAACATGTGATCAGGCTGAAAAGAAACGAATGGCAAAGATAACTGTATCATTTGCATATTTGAAATAATGGGTAGTTTTAAATTGACTGTTGATTGTAAAGAACTACGAAGTTCAAGAAATTGATGTAGTAAACATCCCTTGCAAGACTCCAGTATTAAGAACAATGGTAATAAATTGTCCACTTTTACCACCTACGGTTTATTAGATATAAAAATAATGTTTCTGACCATTTTCTGCAAACACTGCGTTCACAAAGTGATCGAAGAAAGAGAGAATAAAGAATAAGAGTTGATTCCAAGGCACAGTTTGGAATCTGGTCCAGGAGCCTTATTCGGTTTGAGCTTAAAGAAATGGAATAGAAAAACATTCGTGTTCTGAAGATGAACGGAGGTCTTAAGAGTTTGTACCGACACGAGGGTGAGGAATTAATGACACAATGTACATTTTGGGGTGGAGTAAGCCTTTAATGTTGGCCCAAGGAGGAACAAACACAACAGATAGTGCTCCCTCGGTGGGTAGAAAGCACAGGGTGAGCAGCTCCACGTCTGCACTGCACTTTGATGTTTGTACACCAGACATGTTGATCTGCATACACACCCCACGTCCCCAAACTTTACCTGAGTTATTAGTCCTGTCTGCCCGTTACAGGCCTGTTTCAAATGCGCTGCATTATAAAAAATGACCTAACTCAAAAAAATCTGGTATCTTCTACATTTGTGCCTCTTAAAGGGGTCACCCATTTTCCGCAAGTTGATATAATTCAACTTAATGAAAAGTCAGCATGAAATGCAGCAGAGTAAATTAATTCATTTAAAAAAACAATAAGATTTTAATAATAATTAATGTTTACAAGCTGCAGTGCTTGCTGGGAACTTGTGCAATATTGTTCAAAGGAAATATTCTATTGTTCATATTCTATTTTATCTATAGCACACCTGTACTTTTTTTAATTTATTAATTATTTTTATTGATTTATTATTTTATTTATGTGTATTTTATTCACATCTTATTTGTAATAAGTGTTGTTGTTGTCTCTGTGTACTGGAAGCTTGTGACACTAAAACACACTTGGCAACAAAGCTTTTTCTGACTTCTGCTTAAAAGATCTAAGTCATCCGGGGCTCTCTGTGTCTTTTGACAGACTCATCCCGCCAGGACTCACTCAAAGCTAAAAAAAACACACCTTGATCCTGGAGAATTTGTTAATTACAGAACAAAACACAGATGTTCATTAAAGCGGTCACAGTAGTGATTCATCATAAATAAAAACATCCAGTGCTATGGTCGAAGAATAATTTGATAATATTGCAAATGTTAGTTTGATATAGTTCTATGCATTTTCTTTAAATGTCAGTTGTAACGTATCCATATCCCACCTGTTGTTATTTGTCATGTTGAACATTGTTCCATGCTCAACACGACAAACGCTCGAGGATTTAATGAGTTGTTTTCAACAGATTGATGTGTTTGTGCTGGTATACTGACCTGCCAGTGACCTGAATTACAGTAGAAAAGAGGGAGACTTTAATCCTGATTACAGACATGCTCCATCATTCAATCCCCCGAGAAACAGTGAACCATCAACCATAATCTTACAGTCTACTGACACACACTATAGTAACAGTAGTAACAGCATGCGCGAAGCATCTGGGTGAGTTTAATTATCCTGAACTATTCAAAATTATTACACAATCATGATTGGCACCACAAATACAATTCTAAAAATAGCAGAGAATATGTTTGTATCGTTGCTCCTTATAATAATATCAGCAACACATACATTTTATTCAGACTTTTGATAGTAGATTTCTGCTCTTTTGTTTTTTAAAAGGATAAAATATGTATTCAAGGCAAGCTATTTCGTGTATCACGTAAGTCTCTTAAGACTATGAAACCTTTAAAATTGTTGCTATGGTTTAAAAGTAACTGTGTGAAGTGTGAAGTCTGTTTTAATCACACGTTTGGAACAGGGTTAGTTACTTGGCCATCATTCTATATCGAGTATCATCCTATTTTAGTGTAAATGACATGTTGTGACTGGCAATAGAACTATAAAGTACACCAAAAAATGCTAAATAATTACAAAATGCAGTGTTTCTGGTTACCGTATTCCGCCGGAGAGGACTGTGGCCGCAAAACATAATCATTTGGCTTACTTTTGGTACTGCTTTTTAACATTTTGCAATAAATAAATGACTGCAATTGCATTTATCTGTCTGTTATGTTTTTCTTATACTGCGCAGGATAGTTATGTTTAAATTTAAATTGACGCATATAAAAATATTTTTAAATTTTTTTGTTACAAAAATGGTTATTTTCGTCCACATTTTGGCGAATTGCGTTTTATAACCTTTCAATATAAAATTGGCAGGTTAAGGGGCATCACATACATTTTATTTTTCCCACGCCTGCAGATTGACCGTCAGAGATGGGGAACAAAATACAGGGGAAAAGAAAGGAATCAATGAGTTAAGTGAAAGACAACAGCAGCTGAAGCGTAGAAAGTGGAGAGAAGCTTACAAAAGAAGCAAGTAGAGGAGAGAAGCATCTGATTGATGGTCGCTTGCCATTTCAGAATCCTTACAGGTCAGGAAAAACTTGTTTTGAAATTCCACTGAAATGCAGAAATTACAAATAGGGGCGCCGTGATAAATGGATTCATTAATAGATTGTTCTGAATTCAAAAGACAACCGTGATGCATTGGAAAAACTCGATTCGCAATATGATTTATCATTACACCTCTACAAGCATTCATCGAAGGCACATAGTCAAACACAAACTACCTTGAATCAATAAAAATTCACAGGGGATAGATCTTTTTATGTGCACCATTAATGCACAGATAACAATATGGCAAATTACTGATAAAATATTGTATCTACCGCATGATAACCTGTCGTATGCGCCGTTTTAAAGTGATAACACGGATGTCACCAGGATGCTCATCGACAGGAATTACTACAAGGTAACCAAGTCTTGCTAACCAAATAAACTATAAATCTTTATTTCAGTACCAAAGCCTGAAACCGAAAATTATGATGTGATTTTAATATATGCAAAAAAAGAAAAAAAAGGGGGCGGGAATTCCTTCAGGGCACAAGCACAGCATCAGGTGTTGTAACATTTATAGCTGACAGACACAAAGAGAGACACAAAGACTTTCAGTGTTTGAAATGAGGCATTTTTCAAAATATAACACTTGATTTCTACAGCCTGTGATCGTGTATCTCCTGGTAAAACAGCACACAATGTTATTACGCTATTTTTCTTCAGTTCAAACGCAGTCTCTTCCAACACACCTCCTACGTAACGAATAGAATCAAATGATCCTCGATACAATCAAAAAGCCTTTGCGGTCTTGATATAAGAAAAGGCAGCCTTGTAAATGACGTGCACATTGTCGGTCTATTGTAAACAAGGACGCACAGAGCTGTGTGTAATTGCACACTCGAGCTCAGGCTGTTCAGGCTGGACGTGCATCTGGGACGGCTCTCTGTTCATGTGAGGTCAATCATCAGCAAAAGTGATGCGTCCGGGCCCCTCACTCTTCATCCAACGCCTGTAGCGTTTCCACCGTGAGTCTGTGGCCATCTTCATCTTCATCTCTTCCTCCTGCTCCTCTTTGTAGGCCTTGATATATATCAAACACACAATATCAGTTATTCTGGAGTCCTTAAGCAGACATACAGACACGCTCAAGTTTAATATCATGAAAACAACAAATCATCATTTGACTTAAAGCAATAGTTCCTTCTGCCATCATTTAATTCACCCTTGAGTAGTTCCAAATCTGTATGAATTTCTTTGTTCTCCCGAACACAAAGGAAGATATTCTGAAGAAAGTTTTTTTTTTTTTTTTTAAAGAAAGAGGATTATTTTGGTCACCATTGCCTTCCGTAGAAAGGAAAAAAAGTACTGTGGAAGCCAATGGTGACCAAAACAGCCTGGTTACAAACTTTCTTCAAAATATCTTTCTTTGTGTATATATATATATATAAAGGATATATATATATACTGTGGAAGCCAATGGTGACCAAAACAGCCTGGTTACAAACTTTCTTCAAAATATCTTTTTTGTGTATATATATATATATATATATATATATATATATATATATATATATATATATATATATATATATATATATATAGTGTGTTAACATACATATATATATATATATATATATATATATATATATATATATATATATATATATATATATATATATATTGTGTGTGTTAATACACATAATAAAGCAAAAACATTCATTTTCATTGATCGTTTGACAGCTCTAGTCTATTCATGTTTACTTTGTTGATCAGCTGCTAGAGGCTATGACACCTGGGTTCTTGGGATACTTTGGGCCTCATTATTCTAATAGCACAATTCTTGAAGGCTGTCGAGTATATGACTGAGCGCAACTCTTTACATTGTCACTGATGGAAATTACCTACAAGATATTGCACCACATTGCCAGGATTTAGAAGTTATTGAAAGAACATGATAGTGAATTTCTGTTAATGACTAGGTCCCTTGTGGTTTGATTTTGAAAAAGTGGGACCTCCTGTTGGCATTACGGTACTACACATCATACCCCAGGAGACCTATCTCCATCTCACTGGATCAATGTCTCACCACACGCCCTATGTTTTGTGGGCTAAACGGTCATAATGTAATATTTACTTCTGCAGATTATATCTAGGCTTCAAAATTTCATGAAAGTAGCTTTCGTGTCAATTTTTTAATGATGAACCAATGTCAGCCTCAATCAAAACGGTGAGGGAACCAGAGAGATGATGATGACAACAACAAAAAAAACCCCACTGTTCTTCTTTGTGGAATTACAGATACAAAAATGAAAGAAATATTCTCAAACCTCATAATTCTCTTTGATCCAGAGCTGTTTCTTGAGGAAAGTCTCTATCAGGCTGTTCTCCAAACTATCAAACTGAGCCTGTGACATCTTCATGTACTTGCGGATAATGTAAAGTCTCTCTTCATCCCCGTACTCCTCCCCGCGAATGGTGAAACGGTAAAACCACGAGAAGTTCCATGCCACATACGTGCACAGATGGTAAGGGAACAGAATGATTTTACAAAGCAGAATATCAGATACATTGGGCTTCTGATAGCCGCCTTTGATGTCTATCTTGTTCTTGATGATGTCTCTGATGATCTGCTCCTCCTCTTCACGGATCTCCTCTTTGGAGCGCCGGTTCTTGCCCTTTTCTTTGGTTCTATTCAGCAGACCTTGCTGCTTGGCCAGTTCAGTAGCCTGGATGCGGTATTTGGGAACGGTCATCAGATAGTTTATGGCTTCTGTATAACTACTCCACCAGCTGTAATACTGCAAAGACATAAAAACATTTATTAAATTGTTAGATTCAGATGTTAGAGTCAGACCTAAGAGCCATATTCTGTTTATTAACATGCCATACAACGACACTACTTGTTACAGAAGGCCACTTGAAAATAAGTTCAAGGAAATATTTAAGACTGAAACTAAAAAAGCAATGGCCTACAGAGGCTAAAATATATTCTTGGGTGAATTATTACTCATAAACCCATTTCTTCCCTTAGCATTGATAGCAATCAGTTCACAGTCTTAATGCTGACAGCCCTTTCTGATCAAAATATTCAATGCTCTTCAGATTCAGTTGATCGATGTTCTCAAAAACAGCAACTTTTAATTAATCAGTTCTGAATAAACATCAAAACAGTGACTTTTGCAGGACTTGCTATATGATACAAAAAGCATGGACATGATTGGAAAAGGCTAAATGGTCTTTAAAAAAGAACAACGATGAAGTTAACAATGGTTATCTTCACACCAAAAAAAAGGACACTGCCAAAAGAAATAAGAAATATGAAAACTGCCATACAATTTCTACAAATCAGCTATGATGAGGTAGGTCTTTTTTTTATGATGTCTAAAATATGCACAGGTCTCTAAATGCAACGGGTTAGACAGGCATCTAGTGGTTACACCATGGAAATACATACAAGTTTCTTCTTTTGTTGTTGTAGTTGCTGCTGCTATATTCAAAATAATAGATGCCTAGTATCACAAAATCTACAAAAATACAAAGTATTTAATAATAAATGTTTTTGAATTAAAAAATTGAAAATAATTTCAATGCTAATTGACTTTGGTCTGTTTTGAATCACAATAAGATCAGAGATAAGCTTTTGGCACAGATTTTCAGAAACATAAAAAAAGCTTGTTGCAGGACTTTATATTTTATATACATATAGACACGTTTTTAACACGTCTTATCGTAACACATATATTTACAGCTTGGAATAAAAATACCATCCTTTTCCAAGTTTACTGAGAGTGATCACATTTGGCGTGGTGAGCGCGGGTTGGAAGGATTTGTTGAAAGCTTATAGTTAAAACCCCATCGATGATTTTGGATGTAAGACTGACTCTGTATTTTCTCCCAACATCTGAGCCACTAAGATAATGCGCCCTCAAAATCCTAAATGTGTTCACGTCTGCACAAATCATTTTACTCCAAACTGCTTTGTCAATGTCTTACAGTGCAGCATTTTAACCTTATTTGTGTGCATATGTTTTCAAAGCATTTAAATGTCTTGCTCGGTAGCACATTCATACGACATTGAGCCCATTGAGCTCTCGAACCGTTTCGTCTCATTTTTGGTTCATTTGGCTTCCCGTATATATGACTGAAACACCAGTTCTACCGCTCTCAGTCATGACGCTTCTACCAGCTGGAGGTAGGTGTGCACAGGACTCAAATTGAGGGGGGATGCGGGGGAATCTAACTTACTGTAAGTCACTAACAGGACTGAGACCAGCTGAAACAGACATGATCCGACTGGGCAAGGTCAGTCATCAAGACCAAACCACATTCATGACCTGACAGCCGAGGAGTGTGTTCTCTGCTTTACAGCACAGGTCTGAGTTTCAGACTACAGCTGAAAGACTTGGACATGACTTCATTCACATTGAAATGGCATTTCACATTCATGGGTTTTTTTAAGAACATTTCGCAATAATTGCATAATAGTGGAGTTTCAGAACAAATCATCGAGCCATGTGGTTTCTGCTAGTTTTGCCTCAATACATGTTGCACATTTTGTTGGTTTCTCAACACCCTTAAAACACCTGAAGAGGACACAAATGTTAATGACCTTTTAAAAAAATGTAACCAGGCTGTTTTGGGTCACCATTGACTTCCACAGTATCGTTTTTTTCACTACAATGAAAGTGACCCAAAACAGCCTGGTTACAAACCTTCTTCGAAATATCCTCATTTGTGTTCAGCAGAACAAAGAAATTCATAAAGGTTTGGAACTACTTGAGGGTGAGCAAATAATGACCGAATTTTCATTTTTGGGGCGAACTGCTTTTTTAGGGTGGTTTGACTCGCTAATGTTAATGAATGCATGCACATCAAAAGTCTTTGAGACTTTGCGCAAAGGGACGGCATAACTGTACAAAACAAGCAGATCAAAGTCAAAGAAAATGCTTCACAGCACTCCCAAAAATCTACCTCTGAAAGCGATGACCAAAAGTGCCAATTTAAGGAAGTGATATTTCTTTCATTTTTTCCATACAAAAAAAGCTCTCAAAAACCAAATGGGGTTGGTATGAAGTAAACAAGATGTCGCCATATACATAAAATACACAAAGATACTCTGGATCCTTTTGGTGTGCCAGACAGACTCTGAAGCCCTTCATTAAAAATGTGTAATAAAAGAAATCTAGCCTATTTTTCTACAAAATGTGTGTTCCAAAATTATTGACACCCTCTAAACTATATTCTAATTTAAATACATAGGATATTTAAACACTTCTTGTTTCACTGTCTCTGAATGCAAGGCAACACGGACGATATTCCTACATCACTATTATATCACAGTAAACTTGTCTGCGATAATATCATAATCATTGCTTTAACAATGTGGGATTTGACATTACAAGAATAACTCCAAATAAAGCCACAGCATTGTTTTGCATCTCTGAACAACATGACTGTGTTTCTTTCCTGAATTAATCAACCATTTAAATGATTCGGTTCAATCGCAATAAATCACTTATTAACAGTATTTGAGTTTTTAGGATTCCTGTATTAATTTTTATAGGCGTTGCAAATACAGCGGTCGAGTAGACAGACTTTCCTTAGAAGGGACCTGAGCAGCGTGGACATTTCATCAGCTCGGACCGCAATGTAAACAAGCCTGTCTGTGCTCAGAACAGCTTCATTCGGGAACCAAAGTTGATTTTGCAACACTGTTAAAGCACAGTTGCTGCAAGATCCAACAAGAGCATTTCAATTCACCGCAGAATGAGTAACGTTGCTGCACAGAAAAGCAATAAAAACCTGTTCAGAATTCTCTGCTATAAACAGACGCAAAAACCAGAAGTAGTAACGCTATAACCATAGCCATGTTGCAAAAAAAATAGTCAAAAGGCACTTTTCAATGCCTTTTGAGCATTTCACACAATTTCCAGCGCTTTAATGCTTTAAAAGAATCCAATCTGATCATTGTTTTTAAACAAACACTTAGACCGTGAAAAATTACCAAAGACATCAAATCACCAAATATAAGCAGTACTTTGCAGCAGATGAACAATTATTGGCTTTTAGATATTCATATCTACATTTTGCTTTATATTTGAATAAAATCACTATCACTGAAGCCCAAAAAAAGTCTTAAAAATTAGATAACAATTAAGAATAACAAAATGTTTAGTGTGGTGTCTTTTCAAGTCAACGGCAACGCATGAACGGAAGTCAATGACTAGAACATTACCTGAAACAGTGAGATCGCACAAATGGCTACAAGAATCACTATCCTAACGTCTACTTTGGGAGCGAGTCTTCTTCTGTAGTAGGTGTAGTAGTGGCTGTAGTATTCCTCTGGGTGGTCCAGCATGTAGTCGTAGTCCTTACGTAAGTCTTCATCCTGAAAGGCACAATATCAGAGACCTATTTAGCCGTTACGACTAAAGCCGAGAACACAATACACAATAGTAAAGCCAGTTATGAATGGAATTTGGTCTTGATGAAGAATCGTGCCCAGTTCGGCTCAGTTTGCAGTTTGAAGAAAAAGTTGCATATCGTGTGGTTCTAAAGATTATAATCTTAGAATAGGAAATTGCCTACTGTTTCACTAAGATTATTTTAAAACCTTTAATATTTGCGATGCAGGTTGACCGTTAAACAGCATTCAACATGATTTTGTAGTTTTGTCAAACACTTTTTTTCTTGATTACAAAAAAAATCTCTTTGTTTTTGTAATTTATTTCTTGTCTTTCTTTTAATTCCTAAATTAACATTATAAACAAAATGGTTACATTTTTTTCTCTCCGGTTGAAAAAAAAAAAATATAGCTTAAATTACGTCAGCGATTTCACTCATTTAAAAGGCTTTATTTTGATCTGCAGTCTAATAAAAGTAGAACGTATGAAGTATGAAGAATTTAAAATCAACTTAATTTGTTTTTCCAAAACAAATATGCAAACATAATGAATAGCCCAACAGTTCTTCAAAACGAAGTTTGCATGTAAAAGAAAAAAGAAAAAGAAAACCACAAATATGTGTCTATTATATGCGTGTCAAAAAGATGCCTAACTTACATTGCCTTCATTTTTTTTCCATTCTACCTGGTAACTCGAAAAAGAACGAAAAGGCTAGGGCTAACTTTTTGTTTTGTTTTTAATCCCTGATTTTAGACAAACATGACATAATATTATAGAAATATAATAATATAGAAAAATAATTCGATTAAATGTCTACTGAGCAATAATAAAAAAAAAGAGAGAATAATCAAACTACATTTTAATCTTAAAATAAAACAACACTTTATTTGAGAAATAATCAGAACCAACAAGATTTTACAATAGACGATATTTATTAAATTAAAATAACCAAAGACAAAATGTATGGCAAATGTATAATCTTGTAATGCGTTTTAAAAAATAAAACATGATCACTATTACACAACTCCACCGCATTTGCAGTAGAACAGAAATGGTTGGTAGTTTTTGGAGACGCAAGCACCACGTTCTCCTAACACGAACGACGCGTTACCTTGAGTGTCTCGTACGCGGTAGCAACCAGCAGAAACTTTTGCTGCGCGGTTTCGCGGGAGTCGTTGCTCTCTCCGGGCTGGTATCTGTCCGGGTGATATCTCCGGGCCAGCTGGCGGTAAGCGCGTCCGATCTCAGCTTTACTGGCGTCACGAGAAACTCCCAGCACGTCGTAACAGCTTTGAGTCCCGCAATACAGTCCCTCAATGAGCGCGGACACCGAAGAAAATCCCAGGACGAAAATAAAACTGATGCATAAAGTGAGTCTCAGCTCGATAGACGCGGCCATGTCAGCATTCTGATGCTGCTGTCGCGCACTGATGACGCAACGTGGCACGTACACGTGTTCAATTAAAGTTCAAATTCACAAATTCATATATATATATATATATATATATATATATATATATATATATATATATATATATATATATATATATATATATATATATATATATATATATATATATATAATCGGTATGTCGGTAATATATATAGAGAGAGGTGCCTGCAGGATGTCTTTTGAGGATATGCACTTTTTTTGTTTTTCGGCTAATTTTTGCTCATAAATGTAAACGTAATACATCTTTTGGAACTGTGAAGGATGTACTTTTATTTCTGTGCATTCACAAAATCAACAAAATGTTGTTCATTAAATAAAATAACTTGAAATCAGAAGATACGGTCTCTCTCGTCTGGGTCTAGAATAGCAACGCTTTGACTGTATTCACTGTAAAATGAAATCAGGGCTGTGATGAATGTAAGATAATAAATAGGCTATATTGTATTTAATTAGTGATATTACGTCTGTCTTGTCTTCATGAACGCTCAAAGCCGTTTGTTTGGAATAGTTTTTCTTTGTGAAACTTACATTGAAAGAGCTAATGTTTCAACTTAAATCAATATTTTGTGTTTAATTATTTACTTATGTGGCAATTAGACATAAGCAGTATAATAGCAGTCGCCGCAGAATAAAACCTCTGATTTGTCCAGATTACCCTGTCTCTTATAAATAATCGCTTATATAAAATCTGCCAGTCTATACATGCTATAACGAGCACCCAGAGCACCAAGACCTTCCCCTTTAGTTGATTGCATAACTTTTGCATGTGCTAACTGCAGTAGCTCCTCCTCCACATGCTTATTTGTTCTGTACAAAGAGTGTTGCTCACTGCTATGATGAGTCCCAGAGTAAGCACCGGCTTTTTCCTGTTACTTCTGCTGAACCTGAACCCGCAGCGTGCTTCAGGAGGTAAGGTCATCGTATGGCCTTCTGAATTCAGCCACTGGCTCAATGTAAAAGTCATCCTAGATGCGCTGATCTCAAGAGGACACAATATCACAGTGGTGACCCACACAGCCACCCCATCGGTCAACACCACCCCATCCTTGGGCTACAATGTGGATATCCTACAGGTGCCTCACACGAAGCAGGACATCCTGGAGAATATTGAAAGAATGCTGAAATACTGGACTCACGATCTACCCAACGACAACATCATCAAGGCTTCAATGAAGGTCAAGGAGATGATCGACTTAGGCTCGCAACAGAATCGGGCCGTGTGCGAGGAACTCTTTGCCAGAAAAGACCTGCTGGAGAAGTGGAGAAAAGAGAAGTTTGACGTCTTACTTGCAGACCCCCTTTTCATGTGCGGGGAGCTGCTGGCACAGAAGCTGAACATACCGTTAATCTTCAGTCTCAGGTTTACCTTTGGTAACACTTTCGAGAGGCTCTGCGGCCAACTGCCGGCACCGCCATCCTACGTCCCTGCCATCGCCTCTGAGAATACAGATGAAATGGATTTCTTGCAGAGACTGAAAAACTTCCTCTTTTACGGCACACAAGATGTACTCTTTTATCTACTGACTAAATCAAAGTGGGATCACTTTTATTCGCAAGTCATGGGTAAGTACACTTCATTTATGTGAGTGGCCTTTTTCTGTATTAGATAAAATATCGTAATGGATGCATTGTCTAGTGCACATAAACATAAAACATAAATAAGGACTGGTTGTTAGACATTTTTTTTTACTCAAGTGAGCACAGACACAAGAATATTATTAAGCCTTTCACAGATTCTTGAGACATGCAGCAATTGTAACTGTTAATGTCGATTTTAAATGTTATGGGGGATTAATAATGGAAAGTATGCGACACATTTATCCCCTTCATTTTAATGTTACCATTATTGTATCAAATCTATTAAACTTATTGACTTCTTCGCACTGCATCTAAAATTGTCCGTCCACAGAGAGAGGTTCAATCATTCATATGCTATGAACAAAGCATATGAATGCATGAAAATGTTTTATAAACAAATTTGTATTATTTGGTTCTAATGTTTATGCATGCTATTGAGAAGAGGGGAAGGTAAAGCAATGGTTTTGCCAATTTTGAAATATAATTTAAATAATTATGTCCAACACAATTCCAGTAAAAATAGAAGATTATGAGAAACTACAGAATAGCCAAAATATATCCTCATAACTTTACCGGTCAAAAACTTGATTCCTTGGAGGACCAGGAATGTTGACATGTTGGTAACACTGAACACTGATAATCCACAATAATACATCATTTCAAACATTTCTTAGAAATATATTTTACCTAATGTGTTAGGTGTTAGGTGACCAGGATATGACTATGGCAAATGCTAGACCTCTCATTCAGGTCTTACCTGTTTTAGACCTCAAATACATGAAATATGAGCCTTTATATTGTGTTCTAGTCTTTGTTTAGATGCTGTACGCGGTCACCAGGTTTCCGCTACTGAAACACAGAGAGAGAGAGAGAGAGAGAGAGAGAGAGAGAGAGAGAGAGTGTTTTTAATATACACAATAACTCATAAATGTGTTTTTAATATACACAATAACCAGGTTTATATTTATTATCAATAAATATCATTTGTTTGAATCTATAAACTGAATATTCAACGCATTACAACCATATTCATACTGTTTAACTGAGTAAATAATCATTTTCACAATTAACAGACTTGATTCTAAGAGATTTAAAGAAATGCATTTTGAAATACATGATTACTGAATCAAAATAGCTAATAATAAATGTAAATAGCTAAGAATAAATTGTGCTTTTGTCCTTACATTAATGACTGAGAAATTCTGTTACTTTATATTGTAACTATGTAGTCCAAATTTATGGAAATATTAATGCGGTTCGAAGTGAATTTGTGAATAGACACAAACCTTACATACACATGAAAAACAGTTGAATATTCAACATTTCTGGCTTAAAAAATACATGTAAATTATTACACATTGACCGTTTATGATCATATGCTCTTTGCGCTTTAAAAACACTCCCTGCAAAGATATGTCAGCATTTCGGTGCCCTCTGATTGGTTAAGAAAGCTCAGGCCAGTTCTTGAAACGTTCACACAGTTATAAATGATATCTGTCACGAAGGAAACAAGGTGAAACTTTTATCTAATGATGTGTGTGCATACCTTTTTTTTCCCCATTCATTCCATTGAGGAATATGATGTTTTATTTCTAATCAACATCAGTTTTGGGTAATAAACAAACTGAAATCATGAAGGTTGTACGGAGTCCAACCCCACTTTGAATAGGTTACCTGAGGTTATTACCAGTCATTGTGAATGGACTAAATCTTTCCAAACTAAAAAAAAGAAACATAAAACCGCTGATAATGTGGACTCTACAAGTACTCTTCAAATTTCATGTTAATTGCAATTAAACGTAAACGTTTCATAGTGTAAATATATTCTAAATGCAATTAGCTGAAAGTTAAGAGTTCTTTTTTGACCCATGTGTAACTTAAGTACAGATTGCAGCTTTATATGTAATTGCGTAATTCATAATTACATAAAACATTGCATAATTACACAAAATACGGTTATACGGTGTATACTGACAAATGCACTGACAAGCACTTATGTTAAACTTAAATATTATTTTTAATGTCATTAGCAGGTCTATTAAATCTCACGAATTTAGGCATGTGACGTAACACTAAAGTCCCGCCGCCCTTAAGAGAAAAAGCTTTCCTTCCTGGACTCCCAGAGCCTGCTTATCTCAGCGCAAACCCGAAGAGAACCCGCTAAAATGCAAATGTTGGGAAAGTCACTCGCACTTGTCGCAATCGTCCTATTGAAGGACTTAAGCTTCGCGCGCTGTGGTAATGTGCTCGTGCTGCCCGGAGAGTACAGCCACTGGCACAACATGCGCAACATCGTGGACGAACTGCAGAGGCGCAATCACACGGTGTCGGTTCTGGTGAGCACGGCCTCGCCGACCGTGAACTTCACGCAGCAGGAGAAGTTTCAGTATCTGGTGTTTGAAGTTCCTTTGAAGGCGCACGAGTTGCACGGTCTGAGCGAACAGCTGCTCGATATCTGGATGCAGTATCCCAGACCAAATGCGATCCAAATCGGTCTCCAGATCGTGGAGGTGTTGGGGAAAGTGCGCGAAATGCACCTCATCATGTGCGACCTCATGCTGCGTAACGAAACTCTCATCAATCGCTTGAAGGCTTTGAAGTTTGACGTGCTCTTATACGATCCCATGATCATGTGCAGTGACCTGCTGGCTGATATTCTGGATCTTCCAGTCGTGCTTTCTCTGCGGTTTTCGCTGGGGTTTTCCATGGAGAGGATGTGCGGACAGATGCCCTCACCTCCCTCTTTTGTACCGGTTCCTCCGTCGGACATGACAGATCGCATGTGCTTCACGGAAAGACTGAAAAACATGGTCTTGTACGTTGTTTATTCCTCCGCGTTTCGGATGGCATCGTGGAGTTTGGATAATTACTACAGTGACTTTTTAGGTAAGTTTTTAAACTTCCGGATGTCGATGTTCTTCTCTCGAGCAGCTCTATCTGTCGTTGACAAATGAAGCTCCGTAGCTATAAAGTCAAGCTTTCATTCATTGTTCGCATCCTTTGAGGTTTGCAATGTTTTACTTTGTTATTGAATAATCGGCAAACGACTTGCAGCAACACTAGAGTATTGATATTCGTTTATAACCATCAACTCTCTGAACACTTGACCTTTTAACGTCCAAATTATGTTATATGCCAAGAAACAAATGTACTTTGCGCACACACATAATGGCTATAGGAGGTAGCACTTATTTGCTGGAAAGCACTAGTACTTTTTAGCAAGTTGGTTAACTCTTAGAAAGTCTGGCTCATTGACTTTCCACCATTCCACGGCACCCACCTCACTTTCTGCATTCAGTGTGGACAAGACCTTCGATTCCCCTTCGTTTGCCTCTTTTAGAGATGAGGAAGTTTATATTTTGCTCGCTGGCAAGTGATTCCTTTGCTTTCTTAGGTTGTTTTTGCTCTGCATCGAGCAAACACAACCAGCTCAGATACAAGACTCCAGTTCAGATGCAGTTCTGGCTTGTATTCTCTATCTTCTTTCTGTCAGTGTACTAGATCCCATATTCAGCCATATTCAGCAGGTCATCAGTGGTGAGATTCTGATATTGGTCAATGAGTTAATTGATCCTTCCCAACACTTCAAATGTTACTTTGTTTTAACTGTTAGTTAAATACCAGACAGGCATGAATTTAGAAGCCGCCAAACACTTCCATGTTCTCCTTATTCGAAGACTGTTACATGAGTACGGTGACGCAAAGTAAAACGTGGCAATTTGAAGCAGATAAAAAGATTACTATAACGTATGGCGGAAGCACTTTGTTACCCTTCTGTCTGGAATGCCTTAGTGTGGCTTATTAAAAGACTGTTATCTGTCATCTTCGTGCGCTTCTTCCCACACCACACCGTGAACATTAGTTTGAGCTCAGAATATGTGGAGAGTTTATGGATAAGTTAAACAAATTTTAATGCTGTGCTGTATTATTGTCATGGAGTCATCTTCAACTCTGAGCCTCTGCATGAAGGACAGTCCAACAGTGCTGATATTTTAAGCCAATTTAACAATTAAACTCTTAAGACCCTGCATCCTCGTATAAGGACATTATATTTCAGTGCATTTCTCTGAGACTGTACATAGCCTGTACTGTACTGATCATTTAAATATGTTTCATTTTTAATTTGTGCGTCATAAATCAGCCTCTCAGAAAAATGTTGATTTTATATGAGGACGCCAGGAGTAAAAGCATGTTTATTACTCATTTTGGGAGAAATTATAATTATATTTCAGTATTCTGTTAAATATTATTTTTTATTGTGAAAATCTTGTCAATTACTTCCATTGTTATTAAAAACACAATAATGTGCAAATTCGATTAGATTATTTTAAAGAAATAGAGTCCCAGTGTCCTTAAACAAGGACAAAGCATAACTTATGAATACTGTTTTTTTCTTCTTCTCTATACTATTTTTCTTTTTCTTCTCTAAGAGACTAAAGCTTTTTACAGTGCACTATAAAAGTAGTTTTAATGTGTTAATTATGCCTTGTAATTTACATTTATAATGCATCCTATGAGTAATTATAGCTACAACTATAATGCATCTGTTCAATTTTACACCTTTAGAAAGTGAAGTAAATTTATTACAACACGTGATCTTATATTATTCCGCATTTTAACTTTAGCTACAAGTATACATGAAAAGATACAGTATTATGCGTTAGAGGGTGCTTTAAGAATAACTTTGTAAAGCGTTCTGCATAAAGACTTAAAGTGTTACCTTTTAATAACTCTGTAGTTATTTCCTCATTTGGAAAGTCACAAAACGCTAACAAAGATTTTTTTGTCCTTGGCTACTTGTAATTGGAAATATTTTTACCACTTAAAAAAGGGAGGTTTAATAAATACAGGCATTATAACCAGGGATGCACCGATAATCATCAGCCGATGTTTAATGCTCATTTTCTCTGTAAAGCCAGTTCTGTAATCAGCAGGTAAATTCAATCCAGTTCATCAGTGAACAACGGCTCTGTAGTAAACGTGGCTCAGTGTGAAATCATGCACTTGATGGACTTCACCGCCGATTACAGAACCGGCTTTACTGACAACACGCAAACATAGAGGCCGATCATTATCGTGCATCTCAAATTATAACAGCATTGTTCTCGATAACATCTGCATATTTCTCTACGTACTCTGTAATGCAGCATGCGGTAGCTATTACAAAATAAAGCAATAAGAGTGAAAATTGCGAGCTTGATTTGAGGGAAAGTTTAAGTCAACAGTATGCATATCTTTTAACGAAAATGGCTTTATTCATTGAGGACAAAGTGCAACTGCCCTCCATAATGCAACACGACCTTTGCCCAAATCCTGTTTTGCACATAGTCTATACATTTGTAGTCAGTTCCCCAATCACACTGCACTTATTCAGGAGCAGTGATACTTCACCATGTTTTTCGGAACTTTGCTTGTGTTTGTACTGTTGTGTGGAGCAGAAACCGGTCGTGCTGGCAAGGTTTTGGTGTTGCCAGGCGAGTACAGTCACTGGCACAACATGCGTGCGATCATCGACGAGCTAGTGGATCGTAACCACAGCGTGACGGTTCTGGTCAGTTCTTCATCACCTACTGTACCACACGCGCGGAAGGAGCGCTTCGATTACAAAGTGTTTCAAGTGAACATGAAGAAAAACGAGGCCAATGCTGTGTGGAGTGACTTCATTAATTTGTGGATGAAGGACTCAGTCACCAAATATGAGCAAATCTCCTTGATCTGGCGAGTGATGACCAACTTTATGGTGCTCGCTGATGATATTTGCAAGGGCATGCTTCGCAATGAGGATCTTTTACACACACTGCGGGAATCTCATTATGATGTGCTTTTTTCTGATCCTATGATGCCATGCGCTGACTTGATGGCACAGACTCTGAATATCCCTCATGTCCTGTCATTGCGCTTGACATTTGCGTTTACCTTTGAGCGGCTTTGCGGTCAGATGCCTGCGCCTCCGTCCTACGTTCCTGCTGTCGCTTTGCATGACCACCTCACTGACCGTATGAGCTTCACAGAGAGAGTTGAAAACATGCTTCTCTACATCGTTCATACAACTATATTCCGAGTGAACATGAAACTCACTTTTGATCAAATTTACACTGAAATACAGGGTAGTTATTTAGTTTTTGGCCACTTTTATGCATTAATTCTGCAGTTGTATCTCTGTCTAGTTTTATTTATTTACCGTTGTGATTGTAAGTTTAATGCTCGAGTTATTTTTCAGTGAATATAAGCTATAGGTTGTGTGACAGTATTTAGCAAATATAGGCATTTAATAAAGTATGATCTCATTAACACTTCAGGGAAGTACCTTTGCTACCACTTTGTTGTCTGTACATACAAGATATTTACCAGGGAAGTAAACATATTGTAAAATAAATTATTCATGAAGGTGCTGTAAATATAGAAAAAGAATGCAAAACTTTGAAGTGTGCATTTATAAGAGATGAGGACAGTAGATAAAGCAAAGGAACAACTGACACTGTATCTTTGTCACAGGAAAGCCCACGACAATGTGTGAGACTATGGGAAAAGCAGACATCTGGTTGATCAGAACTTACTGGGATTTTGAGTATCCACGCCCACTCCTGCCTAATTTTAAATTTGTTGGAGGACTTCACTGCAAACCTGCCAAGCCCCTGCCAAAGGTAATGTCTTTGCTTTGCATTCTGTTTTGAAATATCTGCTCTCCTGAAACATTCTTTATGCGTTTTTTTTATATATTTTTTTTTTCTTTTACATCATTGCATCAATTCTTACTTGAATGAATCAAGTAATATTGTAACTTCCTGCCTGTGGATATATGCATGGAGGATTTCATTTAGCTCCTAATATGCTATATGGCAGTGCAGTCATCAAAGTCTGGCAGGCATACGTTGAATTTCATATGCCTTCAGTTGGCAGTCGTTATCCATATTGGTCTTACAGCCAGGGGTTCAACAGAGGTGAGAAACTACCCCAAACCAAGAGCTCAAACAGACCTAATTTACATCAAATGGCCTAAAGCCTCGTGAGCACCTGCATGCCAAGACCATAAATGATCACCATATTTTAGGTTTTTGTGTGACAGTATGTGCTCAATTGTCTTTTAGGAAATGGAGGAGTTTGTTCAGAGCTCAGGAGATCACGGCTTCGTTGTGTTCTCATTGGGTTCCATGGTCGGCAACCTGACCATGGAAAGGGCAAACACTATTGCTTCTGCTCTTGGCCAGATCCCACAAAAGGTGTGTAACTTATCTTTTATTGCACTGGAACAGCTGCCGCCTTAAAATAATTTTAGTCATTTTTCCGGTAGAGACTTCAATCACAAAAACCGGGCACAAGGCGCAAAACTGCGTACTTAAATGTCTTTGCGACAATAAAGTAGTGTGAAATACAGACAGTTCAGCCAAAACACATCTGTAATTGACTGTAGGAAAAATAAATCAATTTACTTCTTAGGGTCCTAGAGCAAATTCCCTATATGTGTATTTTCAGGTTGTTTGGCGGTATAGTGGGAAAACACCAGAAACTCTCGCCCCCAATACAAGAACCTATGACTGGATCCCACAGAATGATCTGCTTGGTAAGGAAAGTGTTGTGATTTCAACTTATTATACGCAAAGAATATTATTTGATGTCATATAGATCCAGAGTTTATTTTATCTGATAGGTCATCCAAAAACAAAGGCCTTCATCACCCATGGAGGGACAAATGGACTGTATGAGGCTATTTATCATGGTGTCCCAATGGTGGGTTTACCACTATTTGCTGACCAGCCTGATAACCTAATGCACATGAAAACCAAAGGAGCTGCTGTTGTTCTTGACATCAACAAAATGGAGTCCAAAGACCTAGTGGATGCTCTCAAGACTGTCTTACAAAATCCATCGTGAGTTAAGTCTAAAGGACTTTTCCACTTAGCATTACTTCTAAAATAAAGAAACTAAACTGTTTTTAGTTAGAAGCCTAGAAACAGGGTGGAAAATGTTTGTATATTACTACATTTAGAACAAAAAACGTCACTACAATTTATAAATGTAACCTCAAGAACAATACTTTACATTTTCTTCTCGATTCAGGTTCAAGGAGAGCATCATGAGACTGTCCAGAATCCATCATGATCAGCCAATGAAGCCTCTGGACCAGGCGGTTTACTGGATCGAGTTTGTGATGCGAAATAAAGGAGCTAAACATCTCCGAGTTCAGGCACATAATCTGAGTTGGTATCAGTACCACTGCCTGGATGTAGTAGCCTTCTTACTCTCACTTGTTGCACTGATCACATTCCTCTTCATTAAATCATGCTCTTTCCTTTTCCGTAAATGTTTTAGAAAGAGTCATCCTGATGCTAAAGTACAAAAGAGTAAAAAAGAGTGAATGTAAAGTAGGTTACAATAGAAGCATTGTCTGAAGTTACTGTGGTACTTGTCATTTTTACACGCATATGATGGCCAGTGTGCGTTCCAATCTGAATGCTCTTATTGAAATGAATACATGTGATTGTTAATAATTTTGTGCAGTGATTACATATAATGACAGATATGGAAAAAAACTTGAATATATTACTGTTGTAATTTAGTTGTAAACGAAATGTGGTTTTAAAATCAGTGAGGGTATTCGCTGGGCCATTTATTTACTTTAATGTCTATTTAAATAGCAATATGTAAAATCTATAGCAAAATTAGATCTTGTTTAACTCTACCCAATGTACAAATATGGAATATTCTTAAAACTATATTGGGTTCCAAGTTCAGCAGATCAGTCAGAATCAGATTTTAGATAAATATTTTGCCTGAAACTTTTTTTTTTTTTTTTTTTTTTTTTTTGCCCTGAGATTTTTCATACATTTTCACTATAAACAAGAAGGGTGACACATTTTCCTTCATCAATTTTTATGTATCCTTACAATGATAACAGAATGAGCACAATAAGCACGTGGTTGTGGTTATAAGTTATAAAATAAATAAACTCAAAATATATTTGTTTTCTATGGTCAGACAAAACTGTTTACAAAAAAATGTGTCCGTCTGTCCATCCATTTACTACCGCTTATCCGGGGTCGGGTTGTGGGGGCAACAGTCTAAGCAGGGACGCCCCAAACTTCCCTTTCCCCAGACACTTCCTCCAGCTCTTCCGGGGGAACACTGAGGCGTTCCCAGGCCAGCCAATAGACATAGTCCCTCCACCAGCATGTCCTAGGTCTTCCCCAGGGCCTCCTCCGGTGGGACATGCCCGGGAACACCTCCGGGAGATGCCCGAGCCACCTCAGCTGGCCTCTCTCGATGTGGAGAAGCAGCGGGTCTACTCTGAGCCACTCCAGAGTGACTGAGCTCCTCACCCTATCTCTAAAGGAGCGCCCAGCCACCTTATGGAGGAAACTCATTTCGGCCGCTTGTATCTGGGATCTTATCCTTTTGGTCATGACCTAAAGATCATGACTATAGGTGAGAGTAGGAACGAAGATCACATTCGCTTTGCGGCTCAGCTCCTTCTTCACCATGACAGACCAGTATAGCGACCGCATTACTGCAGAAGAATCCTCCCCTCACTTGTGAACAAGACCCCAAGATACTTAAACTCCTCCACCTGAGGCAGGAGCTCCCCACCAACCTGAAGGGGGCAAGCCACCCTTGTCTGACTGAGGACCATACAATACAATACATACATAGAAGACACTGTATGGTTGAAAAAACTTTTTTAAGAAGAAAAAGATCATTTGCAATTTTTTTTTTTGTCATATTTGGCAGAATATGAAATGTTTGTTGAATCATGGCGTCACCTTGTGGTTACTGCATGGGACGGATTTTTTAGTTAAGTTCCCGCAAAAATCTTATCTGGTCCCGGTCCCGCCCGCATAAATATAATCTATATAGATTCTTTAAAGTTTTTTAAAAATTTACGTGAAATGGTTCTGTAACATTTCCTAAACCTCACAGCATCCCAGCGTTCTTTTATTATCACTAAAATCCCATTTCATTGCGATCTCATAAAGCTCTGTTATAACACAATGAACATACGCACAATGAATCTTTCACATTGCATACACTTCTTGTGTTGACATAATTAGAGAGCACGCAATTTTTTAACATTAAAAAGCAGTTTTTTATTATTGGTTTTGTGCAATGGATACATAACAATTTATATATTTTATACATTTCTGTTTAGACCATTTCTATTTGGCGGGAGTCTCGCGTATCATGTTATTCTGCTGCCTCCCGCGCACACACGAGTCTCTAGAATTAGTGTCTGGTTACTCGCATAAACCGGGCAGGGCATCAAAGTGTGTAGTAAAAGATCGATGAGGACAAAGCCCAGAAGGCACGCGACCTTTGTCCAAATCTTGTTGTGCACATGGGCTACACCGTGTCTGGATCCTCGTTCACTGCACTTATCCAAAAGCAGTTAGGCTACTTAAACATGTATACCGGGGCTTTCTTTGCGTTTGTACTGTTGTGTGGAGCAGAAACCGGTCGTGCTGGCAAGGTTTTGGTGTTGCCAGGCGAGTACAGTCACTGGCACAACATGCGTGCGATCATCGACGAGCTAGTGGATCGTAACCACAGCGTGACGGTTCTGGTCAGTTCTTCATCACCTACTGTACCACACGCGCGGAAGGAGCGCTTCGATTACAAAGTGTTTCAAGTGAACACGAAGAAAGAAGAGGCCAGTGCCGCGTGGAGCGAGATCATTGACCTCTGGATGAATGAAACGGCCACCAAATACGATAGGGTCTTAATGTTGTGGAGAGTGATGTCCAAGTTCAAGACGTACGGCGATGAAGCCTGCAAGGGCATGTTTCGCGAGGATCTTTTACGCACGCTTCGTGAATCTCATTACGACGTGCTTCTGTCTGATCCGATGATGCCGTTCCCTGACCTGATGGCACAGAAGCTGAACATCCCTCACGTCCTCTCGATTCGCGCGATGATCGCGTATGAATTAGAGCGGCTTTGCGGTCAGATGCCCGCGCCTCCGTCCTACGTCCCTGCTGTCGCTTTGCATGACCACCTCACCGACCGTATGAGCTTCACTGAGAGAGTTGAAAACATGCTTCTCTACATCCTACATACGACTATATACCAACTGAGCATTAAGTTTACTTTTGATCAGCTCTACACTGAAATAGAGGGTAAGTTATTGGCCCGATTTTCTTTTTAATTCTGCATTTTTTTTTGTCTTTCTAGATATTGTTTACCTTGTGGAGCTGATGGTTAAATAAATGTGTCTATAAATGTATAAGTATAAGGGCCGTGTGGTAAAAAGGTGGCCCACGGCTGAGTCTCAGCCTAAAAAGACGCTCAGGGCTGCGTTTCCCAAAAGCATCATTATCTTAATAAGTTAGGGATCTTAATATTACAGAGTGTTTCCTAAAAGCTCAGTAACATAGCACTTGCAAATCATCGTAGATCTAGGAGTGCTCTGGAGTAATCGTAAACCCCTACGTGCATCGTAAAAAAATTATTAAGAAGTAACCTGCAGGACAATCGACAGATTACACATTTAACTTTATTAAAGTGCGATGTGATTATAATTAAAACTTTTGATTGTATTTTATTGTACACTTTATTACTCGTTTTTTTATTCAGCCTATATAAAATTAAAACCACTGAAAATTCTAAAATTATTTTCTAAAAAAAAAAATATGTGGCTTACTTTTTTACAAATATACAATAATGACTGAATCCATATATCTTCAGGAACCGGCTAAAACCGCATTTTTATTTGACCCTCTAACGCTAGAATCTCCTCATTCTATTCTTTTAAAAGACTATCGCTTCACTTTATTCTTCACTGTATTCTATTCCTTTTCATTTTATTATCGAATATATATTAATTATAAGTAATATAATTCAGTAAATGAAATGAACGTTATTGTTTTTAAATTTAGCGAACGCGCGGTTTTAAGTAACACGAAAAAGCGCGTGCTGAAAAGCGCGTGATGGGAGCGCGTGCACATCTGAGAACGCGCAGTAAAGAAACAGAATCAAACCCGGTGTTTATTATATGCTTTGACTACGCTTACGGCTTCATTTCAGCTATAAAACTGGAAATATATTTTCATTATAATGCTATTTGACTATTTTGATGTCTACACTTCATTAGAAGCTTACTTCAGACATAAAATAAAAAAACAAACATTTGAACATTAAAATAATCATAGCAAAGTTTTAATTTGTTTACATAGTTATGACAGCTAAAAAGAACTTCTGGGAACCTTCTCTCTATTTCACAAAATTTTTAGAATCAGAAATCAGTATGATTCATTCTGATTGAGAAATAAATAGAACATTCTGTTGCCCTCTTAATGCAAATCTAAACAAACAAAAAAGGTGTATAGAGCCACTATAGACATCTGACTGGAATATCGTGTTTATTGCAGAATTGTGTATAGTACAGGCAGAAGGCTGTATAGATAAAGCAGAAGCAAAGTGTTTAAACATTTGACTTACTAACTGAGTAGCACTATCATATATGTCACAGGAAAGCCCACAACAATGTGTGAGACTATAGGTAAAGCAGACATCTGGTTGATCAGAACTTACTGGGATTTTGAGTATCCACGCCCACTCCTGCCTAATTTTAAATTTGTTGGAGGACTTCACTGCAAACCTGCCAAGCCCCTGCCGAAGGTAACAGTTTTACAATATTATTTTGGAATTTCTGCTTTTCTAGAATATGCCCGTATATGTTTTTGCAGTTTATTGTTAGAGTCAGATAAAGCACCATTGTAACTTTATGCCAGTGGATGTTTGTAGGGATCTGATTTGTCTTCATTGACCTCAAAATATAATATGGATTTGTGGTGTGAGCCCTGTTTTGTAAATGACTTTCTTCTTTCAGATGAACACAGTCAGTGTTTTTAAAAAATGCATTTAAAAAAAAACTTTAAAAGAAGAAATGTATATGGCTTGGGGGTGAGTAAATAATGGGGTCATTTTCATTGTTGGGTGAACTATTCCTTTAAAAACTCCCCTCTGAAAATGCCTATATAAACCGTTGTATTCTGGAATAAACTTTGGAGTAAGGATATATACATCTCTGTGTGTTTTCTTGCTCCTCGGCCGTAACACCTATGAGATTGAGAATCCTTATAGGGTTATCTGATGTCAAACCCAAATAAAAAAAAATTTAATAAGCAAATGGCCTCACTGTCCCAATAGTTTTGGAGGGAAGTTTATGTTGCATGAAGTATTTTATATGCCAAGTCTTGTTTCAGTTTTTGTGTGACTACTCTTTTGTATTTCGTTCAGGAAATGGAGGAGTTTGTTCAGAGCTCAGGAGATCACGGCTTCGTTGTGTTCTCATTGGGTTCGATGATCGGCAACCTGACCATGGAAAGGGCAAACACTATTGCTTTGGCTCTTAGTCAGATTCCACAAAAGGTGTGTTACTACCTTTTTTATAGCAATAGGACAGTAATTACTCTTTAGCTACTCTTTACTATTAGCTGGAAACATTTTGGAAATATATTTCTCAATACATAAGATACATTTAAAACATCCCTCAATTCGAACTTCCTTTCCCCAGTACATTCCAGTAATTAAATCATTGATCCTCTTCATAAGCCTAAATGAAATGTTCATCACAATGCAGTTCTGTACTCTCATAATCTCATTTAATTTTTTAAACACAAAACCCAACTTCCCAAAACGGGTTGAAGTGTTCACATGCTTAATGTCCTAGAGCTTTTAAAAAATTTAATTTTGTATTTTCAGGTTGTTTGGCGGTATAGTGGGAAAACACCAGAAACTCTCGCCCCCAATACAAGAACCTATGACTGGATCCCACAGAATGATCTGCTTGGTAAGGAAAGTGTTGTGATTTTGACTTATTATACACAAAGAATATTAATTAATGTCATATAGATCCAGAGTTTATTTTATCTGATAGGTCATCCAAAAACAAAGGCCTTCATCACCCATGGTGGGACAAATGGACTGTATGAGGCTATTTATCATGGTGTCCCAATGGTGGGTTTACCACTTTGGGGTGACCAGCCCAGTAACCTAATGAACATGAAAACCAAAGGAGCTGCTGTTGTTCTTGATTTCTACACAATGGAATCCCAAGACTTAGTGGGTGCTCTCAAGACTGTCTTAAATAATCCATTGTGAGTTCAGTTTCATACATTTGAAATGAGTTAGTTTAGTTCGGAAGTTTTGTTAGTATAGATACAGATACACAAGACTACACACAAAGTGGAAATGGTTGTGTATTACTATATTTATTCATATTATTCATTAAATTGTATATTTAAGCAAATTAATATATGAATTAGAGTATTTAAGTCTACATAAAGGTTTTTGTGGTGGAAAATTTATTTATACTGATGAGAGAAGGACAGCTGGGGGACCTATAGGTGTCTGCACTTGACCTAAGAGGTCATGAGGATCCTAAACAAAAAGGACTGGATTTTGGTAGAAAGCATATAGTTAAGCATTTGCAGGTCACTGTTTTCCTCTGGAAAAGTACAGCTGTTATGCATTTGTAAACTTGGGTGAGACCAAGATATAAAAGTGGAGGACTGCCCTCCCTCTTGGTCGCAATCTGTAGCAAACCGTGGTTTCTGTATGTTTGTTTGACCTTCTTTGCAAGGAATACAATTTTTAAAGACCATTTCTTGAGTTTGTCTGTTGCGTGGTTAGAGTCGTTTTAAAATGACTACAGTTTTCTTTGTTGGTCATTGGCATTGTGATGAGTTCAGCCTACACTCTCAGATTGTCAGAAATTCAGCATGATCAGTGTGTTGCTACAACACGTTTACTGACCAACCAATAAAAATGTGACGTGAAATTGATTGTTTTTTGGATGCATGTCGTACATTGCAACCACGGAATGGCCTTATAGGATTGTTATAGGCTTTAATTAATGTTTCCATTTCTTCTCTAATCAGATACAAGGAGAGCATCATGAGACTGTCCAGAATCCATCATGATCAGCCAATGAAGCCTCTGGACCAGGCGGTTTACTGGATCGAGTTTGTGATGCGAAATAAAGGAGCTAAACATCTCCGAGTTCAGGCACATAATCTGAGCTGGTATCAGTACCACTGCCTGGATGTAGTGGCCTTCTTACTCTCACTTGTTGCACTGATCACATTCCTCTTCATGAAATCATGCTGTTTCCTTTTCTGTAAATGTTTCAGAAAGACTTGTCCTGATGGCAGAGCACAAAAGAGTAAAAAAGAGTGAATGTGAAGTGGGTTGCCATAGAAGCATTGCCTTCAGTTGACTGTGGTACTTGTAAGGGATAATCATCGGCTAGCCGTGCATTAAAGAACAGCGCCATGCAGAGCAGCATCTCTCTTCTTTCTTTTAATCTTTCTTTCCGCTTTTGCATTCCTCTGCAACAGAAAAAAGAATGCACTGCAATGTCCAGAATCGTGTGCGGAATGCACTGAAAAGCAAAGATAAAATATTTTGTATCTTGATGTATTTTTCCAGGTTTCTTTTCACGCGTATATTTTAACATGTAACTGTCTCTCTTTCAAGATGATACCATTCTAAACAGAACTGCTACTGCAGTGTTGACTGAAACAATATGTTATCTGGTACAAAAATGTTGGCGTGTGCATAATTATACCGGAATTAGTGGAGGGAGCCAAGGCAGAGTAGTGTTTTAATGAGCAGCAACTCTACACAGCATTAATACACTGGAGACATTTTAATAGAGATGCATACTTTATTTGGTAACAAATTAGCAAAAACACTAAATTTCCCTTTGGAAAAAAAAATAGTAATAGAAAAAGGTAAATTAAATGCAGCACTGACAAACACCGGTTGTCAAAGACTTAGATTCAGATGTTAAAGCGCACCCGAAGCTGTGAGGCCACTTGCAATTTGTGTGTGTAATTCTTGGATTTGTGTGTAATGTGTGAAAAAAATTGTAGTACTTATAGTTAACTAGGTACTGACCTTGAACCTATAACCTAACAGATGTAATTGAGTACATTGTGTCAGTGCATTTCTAATGAAAAGATAAAATATTATCAAAACATAAAGGAAACTGGATATTAAATGCTTTTAGAAAAAATTAAAAAAGTTATTAAGTAATTAATTTTGCATGCAACTCCAATTCAGTAGGTGGCAGTATATGCACCTTTAACGTTCTGTAACAAGTAATGAAGAAGATGAAAATGCTGCTTCGCTGTTTGTTTACAGTTTAACAGAAGTTTCTCTTGTGCAAAGCGTCGTGGTGTGTAGTAAAAAGGTGGATTGAGGACAAAGCAATTATGAAACGTAACCTTTGCCCGTATTCTGTTGTGCACACAGCTTACAAACACCCGGATCCTCGTTTACCAGATCACGCGCCGCACTTTTCCACAAGCACAAATAATTGACAATGATTTTCGGAACTTTGCTTGCGTTTGTACTGTTGTGTGGAGCAGAAACCGGTCGTGCTGGCAAGGTTTTGGTGTTGCCAGGCGAGTACAGTCACTGGCACAACATGCGTGCGATCATCGACGAGCTAGTGGATCGTGACCACAGCATGACGGTTCTGGTCAGTTCTTCATCACCTACTGTACCACACGCGCGGAAGGAGCGCTTCGATTACAAAGTGTTTCAAGTGAACATGAAGAAAGAAGAGGCAAATGCTGTGCTGAGAGATATGATTCATCTCGGGACGAATGACACAGCCGCCAAATACAAGGGGGACTTTATGGTCTGGCGAGTGATTTCCAACTATATGACGTTTCTTGCCGATATAGCCAAGGGCATGTTTCGCGAGGATCTTTTACGCACGCTTCGTGAATCTCATTACGACGTGCTTCTGTCTGATCCGATGATGCCGTTCCCTGACCTGATGGCACAGAAGCTGAACATCCCTCACGTCCTCTCGATTCGCGCGACGTTCGCGTATACATTAGAGCGGCTTTGCGGTCAGATGCCCGCGCCTCCGTCCTACGTCCCTGCTGTCGCTTTGCGAGATTACCTCACCGACCGTATGAGCTTCACAGAGAGAGTTGAAAACATGCTTCTCTACATCCTACATACGACTATATTTCCATTGAGCATGACGTTTACTTTAGATCAGCTCTACACTGAAATATTGGGTTGGTTATTCATTCATTAACTAACAGTGCTTCATTAACTAACAGTGAAAATTTAATCAAAGTTGATTAAGAAATGATATTTATTATACGATTGGACAGCTTTGGAGAAGGCTGTAGATAAAGCAGAAAACACTTTACCTATTGCACAGCACCATATACACATTATATTATACACCCCCTTTCAATGAAGAGGTTTGACTACATTAGTAATATCCATGAGTACAAGTCTTAATGTTAAAGCATATAATGATATTTTAGGGAAATGTGTGCTTCAAAGTTTATAGCAACAGTTTGTACAGGACCCTTTTCTATTCTAACATGACAATGCCTCTTTGTATAAGGCAAGGTTAAAAAGAAATGACTGATTGAGTCAGTGTGGAAGAACATGACTGGTCCTAATCCCAGCTGAACTCCTTGAGCCAAATACCAGTGACTTGTACATTCACTATATGGACAAAAGTATTGGGACGCCCCCTTTCTGTAGAACGGAAAAAGACGCTTCCAAAACTGTGGCAACAAAAATGAAAACAATTAATGTATTTCCATCTCTGTTGCAACAGTTTATGTCTAAAATGACTGCACCCGTATGTACAAGTTATTTGTGCTTAGTGTTGGGTTTTCGACTCAAGGAATTCATTTAAAGTCACATCAGAGGTGTTCAGCTGGGATTAGGAGTTGGCTTTATGCAGATCAGGCAAGTTATTCCACTTCTGACTTGGTCATTTGTTTTTTAACCTTGTTTTATACACATTGTCATGTTAGAATAGAAAAGGGTCCTGTCCAAACTGTTGATATAAAATTAAATGCGCACAATCTCCTAGAATATCATTATATGCTTTAACATCGAGATATGTACTCATGGATATTGATAAAGTAGTCATTAGAAGGGGGTTACCCAATACCTTTGGCAATGCAGTGTATCTGTATGTCACAGGAAAACCCACAACCGCATGTGAAACCATTGGAAAAACTGATATTGTGTTGATCAGAACTTACTGGGATTTTGAGTATCCACGCCCACTGCTGCCTAATTTTAAATTTGTTGGAGGACTTCACTGCAAACCTGCCAAGCCCCTGTCAGAGGTAGTGACCTTGCCATATATTATTTTAAAATTCATGATTTTCCAGCATGTTCTTTATGCCATTTGCATGTTTTTGCTTGAAAACGTGCATCATCCGTAATTTTTAAAAAGTTAAGGAATCTATACTAAAATACATAAATGCATGAATGCAGATGGATCTGATTTGGATTTGCAGTGACAGTGCCATTTTGTGGCAGGTTACGTTTTAAGTAATTTGAAACTGCCACTTCAGTTTTTTTTTTTATGGCAGCATGCTCCCATTTGTTTGTCTTTTAGGAAATGGAGGAGTTTGTTCAGAGCTCAGGAGATCACGGCTTCGTTGTGTTCTCATTGGGTTCGATGCTTGGCAACCTGACCATGGAAAGGGCAAACACTGTTGCTTCTGCTCTTGGCCAGATCCCACAAAAGGTGTGTGATTTATCTTTTTCTAGCAATTATAAAGCTGCCACAGTTCTGGAAAGATCATCAATCACAAATTCTAAAACCACATGTACTTAATATATTTCATGGTTATCAAGTACACACTCTCTTTTCCTTCCAAACCTGTATGTTTTTTTGTATCTTTGAAACACAGATAAGGAGTTTATAAAGACATAAAAGTATGGGTCATTATTGGGTCATTATTATGACTTCAACAGGTATCTAATACAATTTTAAAACATGTATTATATAGGCATACATTTACACTTATAAAAATATAAACAAGCTGCTTTATTTTTCCCTTCTTTAGATAAGAGGTGCAATAACTTATTCCTGTTAATCTCAATTTTAATGACATCCATCATCCATCAATGCCAGACAGGATTCAACTACAGTGCATCTATTTTCATACTTTTAAACAAGATAAATAATACATTTATTTACAGGGGACAATCATGTAATTGGCCATGTGTACAGGGTCCTAGAGAAACTTAATAAATTCACAATATATTTATTTACACAGGTTGTTTGGCGTTATCATGGGAAAACACCAGAAACTCTCGCCCCCAATACAAGAATCTATGACTGGATCCCACAGAATGATCTGCTTGGTAAGGAAAGTGTTGTTGTATGTGTTTATTATACATGAACACCATTAATTGATACTTTATTTTATCTGATAGGTCATCCAAAAACAAAGGCCTTCATCACCCATGGTGGGACAAATGGACTGTATGAGGCTATTTATCATGGTGTCCCAATGGTGGGTTTACCACTTTGGGGTGACCAGCCTGATAACCTAATGCACATGAAAACCAAAGGAGCTGCTGTTGTTCTTGATATCGGCACAATGCAGTCCAAAGACATGGTGGATGCTCTCAAGACTGTCATAAATATTCCATCGTGAGTTAAGACATAATTTTCATAAATCTGAGACAAGCTTAGTTTTCTATTTAATAAAAGATACTCTCCAGAAACAAGGTTAGCTCTCCTAAAGGTTTTTTTTTTCGTTGAGAGGACTACAGACAGGGTGGAAAACAGTTGAATAGTACTATGTTGGTTTTTGAATAAAAAACTATCAAAATGACAGTTTTAACCTCATGGGAAACAATATATACACTGCTCAAAAAAGTAAAGGAACACTTAATTATCGGCGTATAACAGCAAGTCAGTTAAACTGATATCAGGGATATCAGTCGTTCCAGTTAGGAAACTTAGGATTATCAATCACCTTTTACCTGCTTTGGTGCAAATGAAAGTAATGACAGGTGCACTGGAGAGGCAGCAGCAAGACAAAGCCAGAAGGGAATGCTTTGCAAGTACATGATCTCGCAGAGTACATAGTAAGAGCATGGAGAAGATACTGGAAGATAGAAAGCTGGAAGAAGAAGCTGGACAGCAATGAGTTGACAAAATGAGTTCTGCGAGATTCCAACAAAAGTATCTCCAGAAGGCTACTGGTGTGCATGTTTCTGACCAATGTATCTTTTTTTACTCCATGTGAGTAGTGTGAGGGCAGCACATTCTCTGCTACCTGTGCTCACAAGTCCAGCATCATGCAGCTTGTTTGGCTTTTGCCAGAAAACACCAGAATTGGCATGTCTGCCACTTGGGCTCCAATTTTTTACAGATAAGAGCAGGTTCACATTGAGAATTTGACAGAAGTAAAAGAGTGGAAATGCAACCCTATGCTGCCTACAACATCATCCAGCATGATCTTTTGGCAGTGGGTCAATGATGGTCTGGGAAGGAACTTACTGGGCTCATGTGGCCAATTTCAGTTTCTGGATGACAAAGACATTGATTGGGTTGATGATTTTGGTTTCCACTGACCACTGTGACATAATTTTGCTCTCAAAAAAGTACACAATGTATAATTTTGTTCGAGACCCATGTATGTGTGTTCTAGGTGTTCCCTTAATTTGCCTTACATATATTTAGAAATGTTTGCACTTTTATACATCTCGACCTGTGTTAATCAGTGTTGTTCTTCTCTATTCAGGTTCAAGGAGAGCATCATGAGACTGTCCAGAATCCATCATGATCAGCCAATGAAGCCTCTGGACCAGGCGGTTTACTGGATCGAGTTTGTGATGCGGCATAAAGGAGCTAAACATCTCCGAGTTCAGGCACATAATCTGAGCTGGTATCAGTACCACTGCCTGGATGTAGTGGCCTTCTTACTCTCACTTGTTGCACTGATCACATTCCTCTTCATGAAATCATGCTGTTTCCTTTTCTGTAAATGTTTCAGAAAGACCTGTCCTGATGGCAGAGCACAAAAGAGTAAAAAAGAGTGAATGTGAAGTGGGTTGCCATTGCTTCAGTTGACTGTGGTACTTGTCATTATCACTTGTAAGATGGCCAGTGTGTGTGTTTTGAGTACATTCCGAACTGTATGTCCTTGATGAAGTACATGTGAATGTAAAATAAAATAGAAAAGTCACTCAGGGTAAAAATAGTACAGGAAACTCTTTTCTTTCTGCCCTGTTATTTTTCATTACTGTTCAACTAGAAGGGTGACGTCCAATACTAAGTGTGGGGTGCTGCTCCCAAACATATTACTTCTGCTCTATATGTCAGCCAGATTACAACTATAGATTACATTTTCAGCCATTTTTCACATGTATATAATAATTCAGAAAACATTTATGCCTCTTCCTATGGTACTTTGTTTTTCTACTTTTAATTGCTGTTAGGACAATGTATACTCCATATTTAAACTTAGAAGAATTACATAAAGCCTACATTTTGAATTTAGTTTCAGGAAATGACCTGACAAATTATCAAAACCATAATGACAAAGATTTCCCTTTGAAAAAAAAAATTAAAAGCAACACTGACAAAATACCAAAATACATACATAATTGATGTGGATACAGAAATTAAAGGCTGAGAATATAGGAAAAATCCCAAATCAATTACATTTAAAGAACTCAGAAGTTACGATTAAGTCCTGCTCAGTATAGCCTATTATGTACTAGTTGTAGTATTTAGGTAAAAAAACTAATCCTGAACCTACGCATAACATAACGTAGCCGATGTAATTATCTTATATTTTCCAGTACTTTCTTAGGTAAAAAGAGATCAATGAAGCCATGATTTTGCACACTTTGGTCTGGTAGGTAGCTGTATATATGCATCTTTAACAAATATCAGGTTTGGAGTTTATATCTTGTTCTGCTATTTCATCGGAAACTGGAGAAAATATAGAATCTGATCGAGCTGCTTTCATGATTTAGATTATCATCATAGTTATTACAGAGAAAACGTGAGCAAAGTTTAAAAAATAATATTTGCATACGGTCCTAATAGCTCAGTTTAAGCTCTTTCCGATGGAAAATTAATTCCTTGTAGGTCACTTAACTCCCACTTAAAGCATTGCTTTTAGTTTTTGTGTAACTGTGTGTCTTTTAGGAAATGGAGTAGTTTGTTTGGAGGTCAGGAGATCATGACATCATTGGAAAGAGCAAACACTGATAAAATTGGCAATTTAATTGGTACTAAGTCAATAACAATAATAATTAAGGATATCATCATACCAGTCTTTGTGCATTATAGTTCAAATAAGTATGGCTACTGTTTGGGTAACAGAAAATTATTGTTATTTTTATTACTATTATGATCAGCCAATGAAGCCTCTGGACCATGCAGGAGGTTTACTGGATCGAGTTTGTGATGCGGCATAAAGGAGCTCAACATCTCCGAGTTCAGGCACATAATCTGAGCTGGTATCAGTACCACTGCCTGGATGTAGTGGCCTTCTTACTCTCACTTGTTGCACTGATCACATTCCTCTTCATTAAATCATGCTGTTCATGCTAGTCCTGATGGCAGAGCACAAAAGAACAGTCAATGCAACTTAGGTTATTATGATATTTTAGGTTATCAAATATGATTATGTCTTAAATAAGAAAAACGTATACATTCAATACGACCTAATTGCTTTTATTTTCATATTAAATATCACAGCATACATTTCTTATTCAATTTATGGGTTTTGAATTTGACAGGCTAGAAATGTATGTAGTGAAACTGATCATTACTTTTAATGCATAAATGCACATTTGATGTATTATAAACATGTACAGTCCTGGCCAGAAAATATCGTCACCCTTGGGAAATATGATCAAAGAAGTCTGTGAAAATTAATCTGCATTGTTAATCCTTTTGACTTTTCATTTAAAACAGTCACTAAAATTAGCCACAATTAATGGCACCCTTTTATTCAGTACTTTTTGAAGCCTCTATTTCACAGTTTAACAGCTTTAAATTTTCTCTTATAATGCCTGATGAGGTTATAGAACACGTGTTCGGAGACGGTTTCTTCAACCTACAGACCCTTTAGATTCCCAGCTCCATGTTGGTGCTTCTTCTCTTCAGTTCACCTCACTCATGTTCTACAGGGTTCAGATGGAGGGAATGACCGTAGCAGAAGTGCGTTTGGATTGTTGTACAGTTGGAAGATACAAACATGGCCCATTATAAGACTTCTAACAAAGACAGTCACTTATTGATTTTACTGGAGCAAAGACAATTTTCTTGAAACCCTCCCAAACAACATATGGTGACGTAGAAGCTGACCTAGACACACACATCCTCTTCCTGGCAGTTTTGTAACATTTTATGTTGATTGGAAGTTCTTAATTTTTTCCCTGATGGTGGTATTAGGAATTTTTACTGCTCTAGCTCTTTTCTTAAAGTCACTTCACTAATGTGTGAAGCTCAGTTATCTTTTGCTGCACATCAGAAATACATTCTGTCTTTCCTCATTGTGATGGATGATTAAGGGAATTTGAGATTTGTTTTTTTCTTCCTATTTCTATTTCTGCATGTGAAACAGGAAGCTGTGGCTGTATAAGTTCATGTTCATAATCAGTGTTTTGCTCAAAATTATGAATATGAATGTGAATATACTTCATAAATATTTTACTCACTAAACATTTCTAGTGGTGACAATAATTGTGTCCAACATGTATTTGAGAAATTTAATTTTTTTTAATTCTTATTTTCCAATGAAAGGCTATATTTTTGTGATTTTTTTTTTAAATAAAAGATCAAAAAGATTAACCCTGCACATTAATTTTCATAGCCTTCTTTTGATCATATTTACGAAGGGTGCTGATAATTTTAATAATATGTACAACTTGAGTGCTTGTACTGCTTGAATGGTTAGATGTATTACATTTCTGAAAGAAAACCCATTAAATATTAATACTTACAATTTTATTTTATAATACTCATTTCAAGTTAAAGTCTATGAATCTCAAAGACGTGCGCTTGACCTGATGTGAAGAACCAACAAGGTTTGTTTTCATTTATCAAACACACACTTCAGCTTCAGTTATAACTTTCATCAAGTAAATGTTTGGCTTCAAAATGTGCTCTTTTCCCAAAGAAATGTTTAATCGTCATTTTTTTTATCTGTTTTTATTCATTCTGAGAATTTTCTGAGAAAAAAATCCAAATAAACTTAAAACTTAAAAGATTTATCATTATTATAAATGTTGAATGCGCAACACAAAAAGTGCCATTTAAAAAAAAAGGCTGTAAAGTTCTTGAATTCTGGCTGGAATGTTTCCATCATAATTTTCCTAAGAAGTGATTGATTCAACTGATTCATCAACAGGGATCGTATGGTTTGTGTAGTTTTTGAAACGTCATTTGTGGTCTTACCATACACTTGTATTATATGCAGATACTCTTTTCATCAACAGACATACCATGCTCAGAGACCATTATAAAATAATTTTAAATAATTATTATTGTCACTAGACCTTTGACATGTGACTGTTTTGTTATTTTGAAGAAATAAAAATTATACATATACACTTTATACATATATTTTACAGAACATTTTAGGCTCTCTGTAGATATCTGTAAAGTCAAATTAAGCAATATTTGTAAAATATTCTTAAATTCTGGATAGCAGTAAGTGATTTCTCACGATTTATTTCACACATCAATGCTGTGCTTTTAATGTACTAAATTTCACACAATGAAATATCATTAATTGTATTTCATTCTTTATATAATAATAATAATTAATTGTTTATTTAGATTCCCCGTAGCCTGAGACGAAATGAAAACAAGGATTAAAACAATAAGGCGTGATATACCTTGGAATATTTGGCAACCCTCCTTCACTGCGATGTGGGAGAAAGAGATCCGCCATTTTAGAGCAGACACAGCACTCACGGGACGCAAATCATTTAATGGTGTGTGAGATTTTCTAAAAGAACAGATAATTAATAGAGTTATTAACAACAAATCTAGAGAGAGAGAGAGAGAGAGAGAGAGAGGAGGGCCTTCAAAGTGCGTTTAAACCACGGGGGCTGAAGATGTCTGCCGACAGGAGAGATGACAAAGGTAACGATGACATTTTTGTCTGAAATGGCCCAATTTTTTTAAAATCACGATTTAGGCTCTTATTGGCAGTTATTTAGTAGACAATTCTATTTTCTGTTTTCACTAAATTAATTTACAGTCTGCCTAGACACCCTCGTTATGGCTAGAAAAGCATTTGTTGAGAAAACATAACAAGCGAGCGTTAGCTTAGCATGGTGCTAACTCATGTTTTCATGGAGGACTTTGTTTATTTTGAGTGGTTTAAGAGAAATAACGCTTTTGTTCTACAATTAATATATATATATATATATATATATATATATATATATATATATATATATATATATATATATATATATATATTGTGTGTTACTTGTCCAGTTTGCTTTTAGGAAGTCGTCTATCAAACGTAGGTCTGTTTATATGTAATATAGAGCGCATTATGTAACAACTTGAACAATGGATGAATTTCTTACGTTACAGCGTTTACGCTTTTTACATGAATATTTTCACAAAACGGCTTAATAAACATCACTTTGGTAAATAACGTTGTTGTATAAACGTTAGTTTATTCATTTTTACGTGCATACTGTATAGTGATGGACATGTTTGTTATATTAAGACTACATGACATTGCGTTTAATACTTGTGAGTGAGCTGAATATGCCAAATAAATTATTTGCAATAGTTTTACACAGTTATTTATTTCAGATGGGGAACTGAATGTACTGGAAGACATTTTGACTGATGCTCCTGACCAGGATGATGAACTGTACAACCCTGAAAGTGAACACGATATTAATGAGAAAAAAGGTACATGTGCAAAACATCATTTTAAATAATTGCCAGATTGGATTTTATTCACACTTCATTCAGTTTTTGATAAACCATTTACACTTAAAAAGAACAAGCTAAACAATAACATGGCATGCTTTCCATTTTTAAAGAATGGAAAAAGTTAAGGATGCATGAATACGTATAATAACATTTATGATAAAGAAATTAATGTGTCTTTTGGCATATCTTTTAGCAATCTAAGAACTTATCTGCTGCTTTCACTGTCCCTGTGAAACTGTTATCATTTTAACTGATTGGTTACCTCATGTCTCAGGGTCTAAAAGGAAGCATGAACGAGGAGACAGCCAGGATGCGAAGCGGATCAGAGCATCAGGACACACTACCAGACAGCCGTTAAAAAGAGCTGCCCCTTCTTCCGGGTCAAAAAAGACAAGCAGTCTCAGAGGAAGACACGCACCAGAAGACCTCTATGAAGACAGAAAGAACCATGCTGGAAGAGGCGGTGCATCTCGGGCCGATTTATCGAAAGGATATGGTGAAAAGGGCCTGTCCCGTAGCAGAGACTCCCAGAGACGAATCAAGCCCCTTTTGCCTGAGCTGACAGAGGTAAGAGAGAGCAGCACGAGCAAAAATGTGCTATCGCTGTATATCATAAAGGCTACATAGTACTTCTTGCATGCATTTCTCTTACGCCACAGATTCAGGTTATGCTGTTGCTTGTTCAAAATATGTCTCTTTTAACCAAAAAAGCAAAATGATGACGGGCGATGCAAAACATTCAAGTTGAGTAAAAATGTGACTTCTTGTATCTTAATAATAAAGGAAATTATCCTGATTAGAGATTTGTTTCCGTATCTGTAATTTCAGTGAGTTGAGAATGTTGACACAGCATAGGCAGCCTGTAAACATATACATACAGTGCCTTTTGAAAGTATTCAAACCTTTCCATACGCCATAATGACAAGATTCTTTTATCTGGGACAGAAGAAATTTAGCTCAGGACTATTAATATTGCTTGTAATTGATACCAGTTTGGGTGGGTATGATTTGGTGCTCAGCGCACCAAAATATACAGAGAGTTGATGAAAACCCAGTCCAGAGCATTCAGAACCTCAGACTGTACAGAAGGTCTACTTTCCAACAGAACAATGACCAGAAGCACACAGCAAGAGTGACTTATAGACAACTCATATACTCTATATGATTTGTAGACATGCCCCCTTCTATTCTGACAGCTTGAGAGGGGAAGAGGTGAGGAAAATATCGGCAGCTAAAGGCCTAGTGCTGATGAGCAAACAAGAAAAGACTTGAGACTGTAAAGGTGCTTTAGTGCTGAGTTAGGGTTAGAATACTTAAGCAGTGTACTTATTTATTTATTTATTTTTTTTGGTATAACTTCACAATGTTGTGACAGTTTTGTTTTTGATTTGCTATTGCGGTTCATGGAGGGTAGATTAATATGTGGGACAAAGTAATTTACAGCAGGTCAACATAAAATGTGGGAAAAAAAATACTTTAAATCCTTTCGCAAGGCACTGTATATACCAAGGTGTGAATGTGATTCTTACTGTATTTTTTTTTTTTACAGTAGCTAACACATATATCCTTGTTTATACTGCTTTGTGGGGTCCTTTAGTTGGGCTCTCAAAGACGACATTCAACATTTAAAAAATAATATTGTTTAGACCTAACCTGACCCCTCGTGGAAACCAATTCCTTTAGTAAAAATTGATTTAAATTCTTAATTCAGTTATAGGTCAATTATTTATTGCTGAAGATTAACTTTTAGATACAAGTGAAATTTCACACTTCTTAACAACAGCATTTATTTCCATTTTAAAAGCTAATGCTAGGCTAATGTAAGTAAAATGTCATCTGTTTTTGGAAGAGGAAGAGTCAAACCAAAAAGTGACCTTAAAAAACTAAGGCAAAATAATACAACAGTAGTCAGAAATGCTACAGAAATTGTGATCAGTGTCATCAAATGTAATAATTAGATGTATAGTTGTCACTGTATTCACTGTAACAGAATTGTTGTTTTCAGAAGATGCGAAGGCCTAGTGAAGACAGTACAGGCAGGGCAAGTCACTCCTCCAGAGAGGAAGAGGCTCATTCAGAAGAATATGCAACTGGCAGCTCTGTGGCTTCCTCTGAGGGCAACTGCTCGGATGTTGAAGAGGAAGGAGCCATGCAGGAGGAAGGGGAAGAGAAGGAAGCAGAAGAAGAAGAGGAAGAGGAGGAGGATGAAGAAGAAGAGGAAGGGGATGAAGAAGAGGAGTATGAACTGGAGGAGGAGGACCCACGGGAGGGAAATGAACAGAATGACTATGATACTCGCAGTGAAGCCAGTGATTCTCAGTCTGAGTCTGTGTCCTTCTCAGAGGGAGAGTCTGTGCATTCAGCCTCAGGCTCAGAGGCGTCAGGTATGAGCTACCCAAGATAAACACAGTTTGGTGATTTTGTAGAAAATATCTTTTGTGTAGCATTCTCACAGTTTGGGAACATGCTAATCATAATCATCATGCTCATGTTGTTGATGCTCTCTGAGAAGTTGATAAATACTCTGTTCCAAACCCTAGTGAGTTGCCCCAGTCGGATGTTGCTCATCTGCTTTGAAGCTTCAAAATTCCAAAAGCACAAGAATTGTGACTTGAAAGTGATTTATTTAAATCTGTATGTTAGCTTGACAAGTGCCAAAAGCAGTATATATATATTTTTATGTGTGGTCTTGCAATTAGTTAGTGTGGCTCAGAAATGTTCACAATTCAAAAACCAAGTGTTTGACAATGAAATATCAAGCCGTTTTATATCACCACAACACTTGTCTGCAACTGAGTTTCAGTGTGCTACGGTTAGCTTGTGGTGCTCAACTGCATCGTCTGCTTGTCCTTCATTACTGTGTCCTTGGGGATGCAAAGACAGGCAGGCAACTGCATAGCTGAAAGGTTCGTCAGCATTATTTGTGGTAAATCACATCTTTAATAGGAAGGGATCCTTTCCACAATTACTTCTGGAACTTAACTGTTGCAGTCTGTAAGATTTAAAGAGGGTTTTTCTTTTTTTGGAAGCATTTTATTTCATTTTGCAGTCACCTTTACATCGAGAGCCTCTGTGTTGCGTAGGTTGGCAGTTCACTGGGTTTTGGAGCAGACCTGCAGATTAAAGACCATAAAAATAGTTTTATGGCATTTTCATTAGGATTATGCAACTTGCCTTGGCACTGTAATCTTACCTGTGACTAGCTGTTGACATGTTGTTAGAAGTTTTCACTACGGGTCGCTACCTGGCTGTGTTCATCAAAGGGCAGAAAAAACGATTTGGCTAGAAATTGGAGCCCAAGAGATCTCAAATAATCCTTGATATTCTAACATAAGGGACATGTTCTCCCATTTA